>NW_007149509.1:0-834 GCF_000164805.1 Carlito syrichta | reverse complement strand
GGAGGACAAAAGAATGAGTCTGACTTATAGACACTAATAATCCAAGAGGTATGGATTAGAGTAGAGAAAGGACTGACATGGGCACAGACATGTGTTTAATAAGTGGATAGACTTGCTTAGTTGAATGAAAACAGAGTGATTTTAGCAGGGCCTGTGATGCCAGGGAAGAAGAAAGAAAAATATCGATAGAGAATATGAGTACATCAAGAGAAAGAGTCTGAAGTTCAGAAGGAGAATTTTCACTGGGGAATTGAAAGAATGCTTGAGGGTTTCATGAAAAACAAATGGTAGGTTGCAATTATGCAGATGATTCTAAGGGCAGATAGGAAAGGAGGAGCAGGGCATGGATACAGTTGTTGGAGTAGAAATTAAGGAAAGACTCTGGGGCTTGATGTTCCTCTCTTGTCAAAGATGTTAGTGTGCTCAGTAATGTTAAAGCAGAAGAAACCGAGGTGAAATAAGAAACCATAGATACAGCAATGTCATTGGCAAATCATAGTCACTGAATCTCTGGTTTTAGAGGGATCTAATGATTTACCAACATTCCCAACCTGAAGGAACTACAGAGTCACCTGGTGAACTTTTGAAAGGCAGAGGTTCAAACATCTCCCTTCTCATATGGTGAGCCTTTCAGAGAAAGAAAGGAGAGGAGTTTGGCACCGCTATAATGGAGACCTTTGTGTCCCTAGCGATTACACCATTCATATTCTTTTTCTCCTGAGTTTCTATAAGCTGCCTGTTTAATTATTCATTCAGCAACTTGAAACTCACTATTTAAACATTTTCAAAATGCATGCACCCTAACCTCCAACACCGGTATCCTTTTTTTTTTTT
>NW_007149508.1:7121-11632 GCF_000164805.1 Carlito syrichta | reverse complement strand
GTGTGATCATCCTTCCCATTGGCAAGAGTTTCCCTTTCATTGTTGCCTTGAGAGTGAGCTGGCTTCTTGGACTTTAAGGGCCAATAGAATTTTCTGCCCTAGAACAATGCTCTGCTGTTACTGTTTGAAAGTCTTTATAATTTATGAACAACTGGGCCCTCTGAATGATGTCATCAGTTCTGGTGAAGAGACTGAGGCTTTGCAATACTTTTTCTAATTATGTGGGACTTTTTCATCCTTAGCCAGTGATTAATCTTTCAGGACAAAAAAACAAAAAACAAAAAAACAAAAAACTTTGAGCCATGCTGTACACTTTCTATAAAACAAAAACTAGAGAAGATTACAAAGGTAGTGCAGAAATGAAAAGTAAGCAACAGTGAATAAGCCAAAGTGATTCTTTTAAATGTATTTTCCATATGATCAGCAAATAATCATGTATCAAGAATTAGAATTTTTGAAATGATCCTTAAAAGCCTTTCCCGAATCTCTACATGTTGCTTCAACTGTGCTGGATAAGTGATTGCTTTTTTAATATTGACAAAATGATTTTTACAGAAAAATCCTGAGAGCTTCATGTGGGGTTGAAGATGTCCTTTTTTCCCCTAAATAATTTGCACACTTACCCAGAAATTTCAGACAGCCAGAATGACATTGGTCAGAAGCCCTGGCTGGGCCAGGGATGTCCCTTCATGCCCCATTCCTAAAATTTCCTTCTTCTGATGTCTCCTGAGAAAGTCTTCTTTTTCAGATTTATGTTATTCCTCAGTTCTTTCTAGAGATGGTTTGACAAATAAGTTGAAGAAGAAATTGAAAAGCCATTTGCACAAACAGTATTTGTACTATATGGTACATATTAGGACTGTAATAGAAAAAATGTTTGTTCAGATTATCTTTTAAATTGATTTAGCGATCATCCTTCACTGAGAAGCCCTGCTGAGTGTACATATAAAAGAACACTAACCCATCAACAATAAACACAGGAAATTTGGGGAAAGAAAGCTTCTCTTTTCATAGACTCAGACTATGAATATGATGTTTTTTATTTGAGTAATAATTGCTTGGCTGCCTTCCACCTCTGTTCTACTCTAATCTTTTATCTTCCAGCCTCTTATAATACTGAATTTGAACCAACATATGTTTATCTATTCATTCGTTCACCGATAAAACAAAGAAAAATTTTGAGTACCTGCTAAATGTTTAGCATGGTGTGGGAGGAAGAGAGGAGGTGTTTTCTTACTAAATCAGAGTTAGACTTGAGTAGTCCCTGGGAGTTTCAGATATGAGTGTCCATGCCTTCTTGAGGCTGAAGCATCAGGGGATGGGAAGAGACTTACACACTTCAAGGTGGGTGTTGGGCACAGAGTCAACACTCGAAACACTTTCTGGGTTGAATTCTGTTTGGAGGACAAAAGAATGAGTCTGACTTATAGACACTAAGAACCCAAGAGGTATGGATTAGATTAGAGAAAGGACTGACATGGGCACCGACATGTGTTTAATAAGTGGATAGACTTGCTTAGTTGAATGAAAACAGAGTGGTTTTAGCAGGGCCTGTGATGCCAGGGGAAAAGAAAGAAAAATATCGATAGAGAGTATGAGTACATCAAGAGAAAGAGTCTGAAGTTCAGAAGGAGAATTTTCAGTGGAGAATTGAAAGAATGCTTGAGCGTTTCATGAAAAACAAATGGTAGGTTGCAATTATGCAGATGACTGTAAGGGCAGATAGGAAAGGAGGAGCAGGGCATGGACACAGTTGTTGGAGTAGAAATTAAGGAAAGACTCTGGGGCTTGATGTTCCTCTCTTGTCAAAGATGTTAGTGTGCTCAGTAATGTTAAAGCAGAAGAAACCGAGGTGAAATAAGAAACCATAGATACAGCAATGTCATTGGCAAATCATAGTCACTGAATCTCTGGTTTTGGAGGGATCTAATGATTTACCAACATTCCCAACCTGAAGGAACTACAGAGTCACCTGGTGAACTTTTGAAAGGCAGAGGTTCAAACATCTCCCTTCTCATATGGTGAGCCTTTCAGAGAAAGAAAGGAGAGGAGTTTGGCACCGCTATAATGGAGACCTTTGTGTCCCTAGCGATTACACCATTCATATTCTTTTTCTCCTGAGTTTCTATAAGCTGCCTGTTTAATTATTCATTCAGCAACTTGAAACTCACTATTTAAACATTTTCAAAATGCATGCACCCTAACCTCCAACACCGGTATCCTTTTTTTTTTTTTTTTTTTTTTGAATTGGAGTCTCACTCTGTCGCCCCAGACTGAAGTGCAGTGGCCACTCCCGGCCACCGCAGCCTCAACCCGCTGGGCTCCGGTGATCCTTCCGCCTCAGCCTTCCGAGTAGCTGGAATTACAGGCACGCACTACCACGCCCGGCTGATTTTTTTTTTTATTGTAGAGATGAGGTCTCGCTGCCCAGGCGGGTCTCGAACCGGCGGGCTCACACAATCCACTCACCTCAGCTCCCAAAGGTGCTGTATTACAGGCTGAGCCACCAAGCCTGGCTCCGCTATCCTTTTAACAGTCGAGACCTCAGAGGATCTCCTGAATCTCCCAGGTTTTCTGGGTTTGCTAAGAGACCCCCCCACAGAAATTCTGCAGCCACATCTGTGAGCTCCTTCTGTGAACTCCTTTGTAGTAATCTGGGCCAGTGACACGAACCCATGGAGCAGCTCAATGCTCCCTCTTAGTATTTCCACCTCTCTCAGTTTCAGTAGATCTGAATCTGCTGTTCTGGGACTGAGACTGACAATCGTCCTCTGAATGGGGAGATGAAGCCAACAGGATCAGCGCTAAAGTTTCTGCTCTCAGATGTCATCTGCAATACTAGATGGATACTAGATGGAACACCTGTCCCAGGGGCAAGAGCCATTCCTTGTGCCCACTCTAAACATGCAATAATGATTCCTTCCATTGTCCTCTGCATTCTTCCCAAACTGGAACTCATTCTCTGACTTTCCCTTTTCTGACACTGCCATGCCCCAGGCCTCCTTGGTGTTGGGTGTAGGTGTCAGCTCTTCCTTTGTGTCATCCCTGCTTCACCAACCATTCTCCATATTCCTGTCCCTTGCTGTGTTTTAGCCCATCTGTATAGTTTCAACATCTCATTGTTGTTAGCACCTGGTCGCTGAATGCCCTGTTTCACCTGAGCCATCTTTTTTGTCTTAGACCTAGTCAGGGAACCACATCCTTCTTTCCGCTGAACTTTTAGAAACGTGTGTCCCTCTAGTCTTGGGAAAGGTGATCTGTGGCACAACTGACTTGGAATCTGCAGATATCTCTGGGTCCTTTCTAGTCCTGAGAAATCAGGATCTCTGAAGGTAGCTCTTGGACATTCGGCACTTACTAAATTTGTCATGTAACTCTACCCAGCATGTCTTTCCCAGACTTTTATGATCACCAAGTGCTAACTTCCCTCAATGTTCCATCACTAACTTGGCTTTTTTCTGTTTTTTTGAGTTGGAGTCTTACTTCATCACCCAGGCTGGATTGCAGTGGCACGCTCACGGCCACCCCAGTGTTGACTTACTGGACTCTGGCAATCCTTCTGCCTCAACCTTCCAAGTAGCTGGAACTACAGGTATGTGCTACCATGCCCAGCTAATTTTTTATTTATTGTAGAGATGAGGTTTCACCAAGTTGCCCAGGCTGGTATCGAATCCACAGGTTCAGGCAATCCACTTGCCTTGGCCTCCCAAAATGTTGGGATTATAGGCGGAGCCACTGAGCCCAGCCTTAACTTGGTGTTTTATTGGTCCAGAGTCATAGTTCTTTTCATTAATCCCTCCAACTTCTGAAAGATTACATTGTCAGGGAGTTAGCAATTCATCTGTCCTTCTGCTTTGAGGAGAGGACAACTTTTGAAAATAACTTGACTTTCTCTAAAGACTGCTATGTCTTGCCTCCATAATAATAACAAAATGAAATATAGAAGGGAAATATCATGCCTGTGGTCTGGCTAGCCAGATTGTCTGGAATATATTTCCATTAGAGTCCTACTGAAAGGTTTTGGTTTTGTTTCTTTTTTTTTTGTACTGATTGCAAAGAGTTGGGTGAACATAGCTCTGTCATCACTTGTCTACACAAAACCCTCTCCATGTGTGATTTCCCCTTTAACTCCTAATCCACAATCCTTTTCTCCACACTGACTGATATCAAGTGTTTGGGATAGAACTATAAGTAGAGTTGTTTTGTAAGATATTTTTAATTCACACAAATGGCATTGTGCTCTAAATATCATTGTTTCCTTTTTCCAGTCAGCACTTGTTTACTATCTACTTCACATGATTCTAGATCAGCCTAACTTGTTCCTTGTATTCGTTTCATTTTATAGTACATATATACTGCATTTTATTTCTTCTTCCTCTTTTTTTTTTTGGAAAGCAAGATTTAGTAAGAGGACAGAAAATTCCCCACAAGTGGGAGGGGACTAGAGGGGTTGTCCAGCATTTTACTTCTGTGTCCCCCAGTGGTGAACGTCTGAGCATCCAACCACCCTT
>NW_007149508.1:0-5904 GCF_000164805.1 Carlito syrichta | reverse complement strand
GTGGTGCAGTGTGTTGACTGACAACGAGATCTAGGGCCGCTGAACAGGCCTAGTCCTTGGTATCTGCACACCCACATACACTCTTCTCTGTGGGGGAGTGTATTTGGACAGCCACCTCAGGATCAGGAGCATATAGACTCAGAGAAGGGGGAGACGGAAGATCCGAGTTGTCACTCCATACAGTGAAAATACTCCCTAACTGCCAAGCTTGTCAAGGCTGTAATGTTGCCCAGTTGCTCTCCCTTGGGCAGTGCTGAAGATACACTGACAGCCTCTCCTTGCCTCCCTGCTCTCTGATCCAACTCCACACAGGCCTCAGAAGAAGACCCTCATTTCCAACACATTCCCTCTTCAGATTTGCCAGCACCAATGATGAAGCCTACACCATCCTCCCATACTCCAGGTATGCCTTGATTCCATTTCTAGACCCTGGGATTCATCCTGCCCCTTGAGTGAATGTCTTAGGAGAGTTGATCTCATCCAGCATGGGGTTAGAGGTCTCAATTTCTTTTTGTTTCAATCTAGGCAGGTTGTGTGATGTCAGAAAGTCCTCCATTTCCTTAAGGTTTTCAAGTTTGTTTCCATACAAGTGTACGTAGTAGTCTCTAATGATCTCTTGTATATCTTCAGGGTCAGATGTGCCTTCATCTTTTGTGTTTATGATAGTATTTATTTGGGCTTTTTCTCTCTTTTTCTTAGTCAGTCTAGCTAGGGGACCATTGATCTTGTTTATCCTTTTGAAGAACCAGCTTTTGGTTTCATTGATTTTTTGTATTACCTTTTTGTCTTCTATGTCCTGGATTTGGGCTTTTATTTTGGTGATCTGGATTCTTCTGCTGAAATTAGGATTTTGGTGGTCTTGCTTTTCCAGCTTCCTTAGGTGGTTTGTTAGGTTATTAATTTGTGCTCCTTCCATTTTCTTCATGTGCGTTTGTAGGGATATAAATTCCCCTCTTACTACAGCTTTCATGGCATCCCAGAGATTTTGGTAAGATGTTTCTTCATTTTTATTTGTTTCTAGGTACCTTTTAATCTCTGTTTTGATTTCTTCATTGATCCAGGAGTTGTTTAGCATCATGCTGTTTAGTGTCCATGTCTTTGTGGGTGTTAGGGGGACCTTGTTGGTGTTGATGTTTATTTTTATTCCACTGTGGTACAAGAAGGTACATGGTAAAATTTCAGTTCTAAATTTGCTTACACTTGATTTATGGCCAAGTATGTGCTCGATCTTAAAGTACGTTCCCATGCGGTGATGAGTAGAATATGTATTCTGTGGTCTTTGAATGGAGTGTTCTGTAGGTATCAATTAAGTCCGTTTGGTCGAGTCACATTGAGGTTTCGCATCTCGTTATTGATATTTTGTCTTGATGATCTGTCTAGGGTTGTGAGTGGGGTGTTGAAGTCCCCAGCTATGATGGTGTTGGAGTCAATATCTTTTTTAGTTTACCTAGATGCTGCTTATGAAAGTTGGCGCTCCTATGTTGGGTGCATATATGTTTAAGATGGATATTTCTTGTTGATGGATTTAATCTTTTATCATTATGTATTGGCTTTCTGTATCTTTTTTAATTTTTAATAACTTGAAGGGTATTTTGTCTGAAATTAATATTGCTGCTCCTCCTTTCTTTTGTGTTCCGTTCACCTGAAAGTTTGTTTCTCATCCTCTTACTTTGAGTCTGTGGGTGTTATTTCTAGTGAGATGAGTGTCTTGAAGGCAATAGGTGGTTTCCTGGTGATATTTTATCCATTTTGCCATTCTATGTCTTTTCAGGGGTACATTTAGTCCAATCACATTTAAGCTAATTATTGAAATGCAAGAGTTGGTCCCTGTCATAAGGTTCTTACATAGTTGTTTTTCCTGTTTGTTTGTTTGTTTTCTTTCTGTTTTTTTGGAGTTGGTTCATGTGTGTTTTTAATCTTTTGCCTGTACTCTTGTGAAGACTGTTGTTGTTCTTTTTTCCTTTTCTTCTGTGTTCAGTACTTTTTTAAGTGTTTCTTGTAGAGGTGGTCTGGTGGCAGCGTAGGTTCTTAGGGATTGGATATCCAGAAAAGATTTCAATTCTTCCTCACTAATGAAGCTTAGCTTGGCTGGGTAGGTTACTCTTGGTTGAAATTGTTTATCTTTTAGAACTTTGAAGATAGGGCTCCAGGCTCTCCCAGCCTTGAGGGTTTCTGTAGATAAATCTGCTGCTATTCTAATTGGTCTCCTGGTAGGTAGTCTGGACTTTTTCTCTTGCTGCCTTTAGGATTTTTTCTTTCATAGCTACTTTTTTTAGGCAAACTATTATGTGTCTGGGAGTTGGTCTTCTCATTTGTTGTCTTGCAGGGATTCTCTGAATCTCTTGTGCTTGAATTTTTGCATCACTGATGAGATGAGGGAAGTTTTCTTGAATGATTTCATGAAATGTTTGTTCCAGTGTAACCTCTGACTCTCTCTCTCTGCCTCAGGAAGGGCAATTACTCTCTGATTGGGTCTCTCTTTTTTTTAGAGTTGGAATCTCACTCTGTCGCCCAGACTGGAGTGCAGTGGCTGCTCCTGGCCACCGCAGCCTCGACTTGCTGGGCTCCGGCGACCCTTCTGCCTCAGCCTTCCAAGTAGCTGGAATTACAGGCACACGCTACCACACCCGGCTGAATTTTTGGATTTATTGTAGAGATGAGGTCTCACTGCCAAGGCGGGTCTCGAACCTGCAGGCTCAGGCAATCCACTTACCCCAGCCTCCCAAAGGCACGGGATTACAGGCTGAGCCACCGAGCCCGGTGGGTCTCTTGAAGTAACCATTCATCTCCTGAAGGTTTTGTTCTGACTTTTAAAGCTTTTTTTGCATGTTTTTGACAGTTTGGGTTAGTTCTGTAATTTGGTCTTCAAGTTTTGAGTTTCTTTCTTCTGTTTGGCTAATTCTACTTTCCATACTTATTAGTTTGTTATTTATTTCCATCACAGTATTTTTTACTGCTGTTATTTCTGTCATCAGATCCTTCCTATTTTCCTCTTGTTTCTCCTCAATTTTTTAAAATTCTCTCTATTAATGCCTTGATGTCTGGGTTTGTTGCTTGTGACCAGTCATTCTGGGGGTTCTTCATTGTTTGTGTTCTGAAGTCTATTTTCTCAGTGTCTGAACTTACAGGAGTCTGTGTGAGCCCTGTATTCATCTTTTGGTTTTTCTTCATTTGTACAGATATCTCCTCCCCACACTTCCCTTCCCTCCACTTCCCCGTCTTCTTTAATTCTGTTATTCTGGGGTGGAGGGGTTTCTTTTACTTCTGTTTGTTCAATCTCCTATTCTTTCTAGTGTATTTCCTCTTGCTTTGTTCAGTTCTGGAGTTGGACTGTAGGTTGAGGGCAGTCCTTTTTGTAATTTTGGGATTTAATTAAGGGGGAGCTGTTGTTCAACATCTCTCTGCAGATCCCAGTATCCACCAACAGGTATATGGGTAGTCTGAAACTCACTTCCCAGTGCCTTGGAGTCTGTCTCTGCAGTGGGGTTGTAGGTTTACTTCCTGAAAGCAAAATGAGGTTAACAGAGGGAAGAGAATGGAGCAGGCAGTGGGGGGAGGAGGGGGTTGGAGAGAGAGGAGTTAGAGGGAAAACAGATAAGTGTATCGACTGGTAAGTGAAAAGAGACACAAAGACTGAAACAAATATAAAGAAAAACAATAACCATGACTGAAAATTAACCAACAACCATATAAAAAGCTAAAACCTACAATGGTGCTAACATACCCGCTGACTAACCTCTTCATTGGTGTGCTATTCCTTTATACAAAGATGGGGTTTACAGAGAAATAAGAAAAAAGGGGAAAAAAAGAAAAAGGGAAAAGGGATAGATTAAAGTCAGTGGACTAAAGGAACCAAACAAGTACACTCTGAGACTTTTCCTTTAAGTCCAGTGTTCTTTCAGCTCTGATTTCTGGCTGTCTTTGCAGGCTAGTAGAATTGTTCACAGTTAGGGTCAGTTGCCCCTGGCCTGATGTGAAGAACAATTCAGATATGGGCCCCCTGCCCAGTCTATTACTGAGATCTGGGTTTTCCTATTTATCAAGAGGGATGAGCCTCTGACATTCCCGTTTTGATGTTGTTACCTTGGAACCCCAGCAGGTGGTACTATCTCACGGCTGCAGTACAGAGGAGAGTGAGCTGCTTACGGATCTGTGATTTGCTGAGGCAACTTCCCTGTACATGGGGGAGTTCCACAGGCCTGTAGCCGGGCAAGGGGTGTGGTGTGGCAGTGGTAGCAGCAGCCGGGCAGTGGCAATCTCAGAAGTTCCTGCTTACGGGGGCTTCATGATCTGAAGTCATGGGTCACTTCAGGCATAAGCTGGGAATGACTGCAGTGGTGGCATCCACGACTGCAGGAGCAGCAGGACCACTGTGATATCTGAGTAGCAACAGCAGGTGATGTTGTTGGTTGAGCTCCCTGTGAAGAGCAGGTTGTGGAAGATGAGAGTTGCAGACCTTGGGAGAGAGCTAGAGTCTTTATGAGTGTTATCTTTCACAGAGGTTCTCACTGACCATACTGCCCCATCACCATCTTGCTGGAAGTCCTGTTCCATCTTTTATTTGTGTGGAAGTTCAAGCATTAATCTTCTCAAAACTGCAAAAGCTCATTCTGTTTGCAGCACTTGAATGTTGCATTACAAGGCCGAGTGTGATGTTTATTGTCAATTGGAGTGTGCTCAAATGAAGTGCATGGATTCCTCAGGAGGGGCCATGGATTCCCACAACACTGAACGTGGACTCTGGAGATGAAGATACTTCACAGCTAGGTGAGAATGTCAAGTGGCTGTGGCAACAGAGGTGGAGACATGCAATTAGTGTAATTACAAAACCTACTCACATGGAATGCTTTTTCATGAAGTGTGGAAGGATGCTCACACTGTGGTAGCTTTGAAGTTTTTTCATCCCAAAGCCCATCTTAGAAACTCTGCCATGGCCTAGCTGTTCGTGACATTCTTTCTGCTACAGAGTGCAAAGGATTGAGCCAGTTTCCAGATACCATCCTCTTCTCTCTCCTTTCCTTCTGCCCATCACACTGGACCATATTTGCCCAAAATACTTTGTTTGTTCTTAATCTACAGAAAAAAAAAATCATTTACAAAAGGCTTATCTAATGATAGATTACTTCAGTTAAATGTATCTTCTTTGGCGTTTTAACCTTTGTGCCCTGGCATGTTAGAGACAACAGCTAGCATTTATTTTTATGTAAGGAAAGGCATCCCAAGCAGTGTGCTGATACTCGTGTCATTTCTTATTTTCCTATTATTAGTCACACTGATGTGTTTAAGATAGGCTTGGATGAATGAATTGATAAGATCTATTGAAGAAAAATGACACAGCTATATTGTTACATGTGAATCACAGGATGCTAACTCAGCAATGTATGAAATAGTGTCTTTCTGGTCACTTTAGAGAAGGGTATAGGTCAAATGGACACATAGAGTAGTCAGCTCTTATACCCAGAGGAAGAAAGTCAGTGACAAAATCAACCAAAGCAAGAGATTGTCTACCCATTTATCCTATTTACCTATCTGTCCATTCGTCCATCTGTCCATCCATCATCTGTCTGACCATCTACCCACCTACCCACCCATGCACCCATCCATCCACCCATCCATCCATCCATCTGTCTATCCATCTGTCTGCCCACACATTTACACATCCATCCATCTACCCACCTGCCCACTCACCCATCCATCCATCCATCCATCCATATTTGTGTCGACTCAAACTCTGGTTTCCTTTCAACTAGTGGTTTTCTTTCCTCAATATATTCAACTTAGGAAACATTAAAATTAGTTTTATATTCCATAAGCACTCATACACTGATGGAAAGTAGAAAAGCCCATAGCTTTTTGTTTGATGGAGTTAGAATTTTAAATTTTCCTCTGAATCACCTCCCTAAA
>NW_007149507.1:0-4474 GCF_000164805.1 Carlito syrichta | reverse complement strand
TTGCCACAGTAAGAGTAATATGTCCACATGAGGAAATATAGTAGAACTATTAAAATTCAAAACTTAGAAGGACGTTACCTGGAGAGATGCTTTAAATGGAGGAAAAAAGCATACAAAACAGTATCCTTGGCATTATTTTAAATGCTTTGTCCAATAAATAAAAATACGGGAATAGAATATACCAAGACTGATGGGATAGTAGTAGTAAAACAAGGGAGTTGGTGTTTTCACTTGAAATTTTTTCGAGTCACAAATTTTTGTATTATACATGAATATCTCATATGAGCAGATTAAAAAGTTATATAATAAATTCAAGTATAAGAAAACTAACCATTGCGTTCTGACAGGTACAAAACCAGAATTACCACTGTGGTCTTACCTTGAATAGCTCTCCAATATTTCTAGAGAATTTGCAGTGCATGAGACTGTTAGGCCTGCCATTGTCCTCAGAGAGGTACTGTGTCTTCTTGGTAACATGAATGATATACTTATTCTTCATTGGGGGGAGTTTGGGGAAAGAAAACCACTCACAACACTGAAGAGTCTTGTAACTCTTTCCTGTCACTTGTCTCCCCTAACCAGGGTACGAATCAAAAGGGAGCATGTTTCATAGCCCCTACACCAGTTATTTGTCCTGGTAAAACACTCTGAGATGTCAGTTCCCGTGTTGTTAAGTTTGATGGAACCCTGTTGCATATTTCAAGTGTGGACACAGCTTTACTTACTCAGCATTTGCCCTCTCTTAGGTGCTTAAGGGGACTACTAAAGAGTGTACAACTGGCTCCCCACAGGAGCAGGTGACATACATTAGTGGTAGCATGCACTGTCACAAGCATGAGCTTTGTTAGTTCAAGCTATGAGGGTGGACTGTCCTCAGGACCTCTACAGTGCCTGCCCTCTAGACATGTCACCCTCTCCTGGACAAGTGTCATGGGGTCCTGACCCATCCCCTCCAGCCAGCCTCCCTCACCAGTCCTCTATCTGCCTTGAGTCAGTCTCTACTCCTGGGCACTCAGCTTCACCTGGAAGGAGAGGTGGGCAGTCTCCAGGCAGGTCATAGGCCCCTTCAGGGTCTGAGTCCTGTCCACTTTTCTCACGTGTAAGTTTTTTTTCTTCAGTCTAGAACTGTCCTTTGAAAGTGAGGATGTAGAAAAATTCCTGCTTGTATTTCAAGAGCTAAGTTATAAGTTAGGCCCCACTTGGTCCTGGGAAGCCGTCCTCGACTTACTCAGGGAGACCTTAGTGTCCCCACCCTCCCCAGGACAGACGATCACAATGGAATTCTCTCATTAGTATAAATTTCTCCATGTGGGACAAGGATCGGTTCAAGGGCTTGTCTTGTACTTCCACTTCACCTTGTACAGAGCATGCAATACATCCACTGAGAAGTCACTTTGTTGTTGTTGTTGAATATATACGTGAGCTTATAAAATGACCTAGAGTAAAATAGGAATTATATGACTTTGATGTAAACAGGCAATAACTGAGCACCAGTCATCAGTGAGAGGCAAGTCACCTCACAGGCTGAATTTCTTTCAGCCCAAGGCTCCCCCTGGAGCCTGTCCCGTGAGTCTCTCCCTGCTTCACTGCTCCCAAGGACATCTTTTTCTCAGTTCCCCAAGGCCAATCCTTCAGAGTGACGCAGGGACCCTTGCAAACAAGGAAAGGACCCGAGGGAGGAGAAGTAGGAAGACATGTGGGCATTTCTACCTTGTTCTCAAGTTGCCTTAATGATGTGGTGAAAATAGACATAGATGTTGTTTTCTAGAAGAGCAGCTCTGAGACTAATCTGGTTTTTTTTAATGGGAGGTCACCATAAGGCAACCAAGTTTTAATTTCACTGAGTAAAAGCATAAACAAACAAAACCCCTCATCTGCTAGAATCTGTTTCATAAGGAAAAGCACATTGACGTATTAACAGAATAGGAAGGATGTTATCACAGAATGTAAGAGAATCCTTTCAGTAAACAGAGTGAGATTTTCATGAAGTGAAGACATACCTATCTTTCCCATTGTGTGGCTCGTTGGTGCACATGTGTTCTGGGCCAGCACAGGATAACATGTGCCGTGTACCACGCTTGAGAATGGGGGTGGCCTGCCCACAGCATGGACCTGGGAGGGAGGGCCAGAGGTGTGAGGAATGTCTTCCTGATGCTCATATCTGTGGAGCCACCAGGTTCCAGGAGGAAGATGCCATTCACCCTCTCTTTCTCTGAGGCCAAGAGCTAAGATCTGCTCTTAGGTGGAGTAGGGCAAATCTGTGTCTTGAAAGCTGAATTCAAGCTGTTATTTAAGAATTTCTAAAAGTATTGACAGATGGCAGTAGCGCTTTTAACTGTGAAGAAAAGAGCCCTTTATGTGCATTCTGTCATCTTGGTCACTTCCTGAAAATCTGTCAATGGTGGAGTGGGTGGTAAGGTAATGTTTGCCTTGATGTGCAGCCATATCGGTTAAAAAACGTTTATGTCCTTGTGCAATTTGTCATTTGTTGCTTTTTGTCTCGTGGGTGGTTAGCAGTCCATATTTCCTATGGGTGTCATTTCAACCTCACGTACCTGAGTGGGCAGCCTAGAATTGTGTCAGAGTCCAGTTCCAACACAAGGGTTAGGGCCTGAGGCGAGAGAATCAGACGCAGCGAAGGAAGAAGACATAAGTCAACTCCCTGGGTCGAGTTCGGGACTCTTCCAAAGTTTATTCAATTTTCACATGTTTTTATAAGGCATTTTCAACCCTCAACCCCCTCACACATATGCCCACAAAAGCTTACATTATGTTTTTCTCCACAATCAAATGCTTTACAATGATTTATTTGTTCCTCCCTATTCTTTTTTTGTTTCCATTATGTTACAACCAACAGACAGGAATGAAACAACTTTTGCTAAAAATAATTAACTGTAACCTTTTAACCCTTACCCCTTTTATATCATATTTCTAACAATTCTTACATGTAACTTAACAGCAATATATTGGCGTTTACATCTATAACTAATTTTATTGTTTCTTATAACTAACTTTATTGTTTCTTAATTATTTCCTATAAACTTTCCTATTACGTATCTATCTTCATTCTTATTTTACTTATATGAATCATAATATAATAATGCTTAACAACCTTTATATGAATTATACTTTACTCATATCCTATATTTGTTTTCTATTTAATTATTTTTTATCTAATTATTTTTAATTATCTTTCCATTGTTATCTACTTAACTAGTCTCTCCTATATTATTATACTTATACTACTAGATCATTTTACTCTTACAAACTTATATCTACTATGTCTATACTTTCTTAAATCATGTTTAAAAGCAGCTGCCCTCAGGTTTGACTTGTCTCAGGTCTCACAAACTTCCTCCTCCATCTTACCCGTCTAAGGTGTTATTTTAGTATAGGGTCTGTTAACCATTAAAAATAAAGAATGGGAAAGTTCTTTTATTTTCTTTATACACAATGGTTTTGCTTTTTATGGAGATGAAGGTAACTAAACATTCTCTAGCATCTCTAATGGCTGTGCTTTTGCTGTGTTCCTTATTCATGTCTCAAACTTCAGTTTCACCAATACATCATCCTCGCTTATCAGTTAGTGCTTCATCAGAAAGGGGTACTTTCTGTCTTAAGCACACACTCCCAAAGATCAAAGGGGGCCCATCAATGGGATCCATGGGGCTTTGCCTCCAGCACAGCCACTTTAGCTGGGGCCTTGCTCCCAGCCAGAGTTTTTCCCATTTTCAGGTAACCCTTACTTTGCCTTCTGTTAGGAGTTGTGGCTCCCGACAGAATTGTTGGAGTCCCGACCTTTTATGGTGCTTATGACTCCTGTTGGTATCATCTCCCACGAAAATCAAGAACCTCACATCCTTAGTCATAGACCAACATCTGGGCGATTTTTATTCTCAGAATTGAAAAATCATCTCAGAAAAGTAAGAATCTGCCCCATTGCTCTATAATCTAAACTTTGTTGTTTTGAGAGAGAAATGATATTCAGTTTTAATATCTCTAACATAGGGTCATTTTAAAAATATCGGTGAAGTTACAAGTGGCTCAGCCTTCTACCTGGCATTTTAAATTTAACAGATATCTGGGAAAGAGTTGTATAGAAAAGCAACATAAAAAACACACATTCAGCTGGGCACAGTGGTTCACACCTGTAAACTCAACACTTTGGGAAGCCGAGGCAGGAGGATTGCTTGAGCCAGTAGTTGAGACCAGCCTAGGCAACATGGCAAGACCTCATCTCTACAACAAATCAAAAGTTAGCCAGGCATGGTGGTGTGTGCCTGTAGTCCCAGCTACTCAGGAGCCTGAGGGGGATGGATCTCCTGAGCCCAGGAGATCAAGGCTACAGTGAGCACAACTGCACCACACCACTCCAGCCTGAGCACCAGAGTGGAACCCTAAGTCAAACAAACAAACAAAAAAACAATAAAACATACACACACATACTGAACTGTGTTCTGTATGGGGCCCACCT
>NW_007149506.1:0-713 GCF_000164805.1 Carlito syrichta | reverse complement strand
TCTATCTTCATTCTTATTTTACTTATATGAATCATAATATAATAAGGCTTAACAACCTTTATATGAATTATACTTTACTCATATCCTATATTTGTTTTCTATTTAATTATTTTTTATCTAATTATTTTTAATTATCTTTCCATTGTTATCTACTTAACTAGTCTCTCCTATATTATTATACTTATACTACTAGATCATTTTACTCTTACAAACTTATATCTACTATGTCTATACTTTCTTAAATCATGTTTAAAAGCAGCTGCCCTCAGGTTTGACTTGTCTCAGGTCTCACAAACTTCCTCCTCCATCTTACCCGTCTAAGGTGTTATTTTAGTATAGGGTCTGTTAACCATTAAAAATAAAGAATGGGAAAGTTCTTTTATTTTCTTTATACACAATGGTTTTGCTTTTTATGGAGATGAAGGTAACTAAACATTCTCTAGCATCTCTAATGGCTGTGCTTTTGCTGTGTTCCTTATTCATGTCTCAAACTTCAGTTTCACCAATACATCATCCTCGCTTATCAGTTAGTGCTTCATCAGAAAGGGGTACTTTCTGTCTTATGCACACACTCCCAAAGATCAAAGGGGGCCCATCAATGGGATCCATGGGGCTTTGCCTCCAGCACAGCCACTTTAGCTGGGGCCTTGCTCCCAGCCAGAGTTTTTCCCATTTTCAGTAACCCTTACTTTGCCTTCTGTTAGGAGTTGTGG
>NW_007149505.1:0-829 GCF_000164805.1 Carlito syrichta | reverse complement strand
ACGTAGTCAATTTCCTGGATTGTTATTGGTCTATTTAGGGTCTCGATTTTTTTCTTATTTCAAGCTTTGAGAGGTTGTGTGATGTCAGAAAATCCTCCATTTCCTTTAGTTTTCAAGTTTGTTTCCATACAGGTGTACATAGTAATCTTGAATAATCTTTTGTATTTCTTCGGAGTCCATTGTGACTTGATCTTCTGTATTTCTGAGTGTGTTTATTTGGGCTTTTTCTCTCTTTTTCTCAGTCAGTGTAGCTAGGGTCCTTCAATCTTGTTTATCCTTTCAAAAAGCCAGCTTTTGATTTCATTGATATTTTTGTATTATATTTTTGTCTTCTATGTCTTGAATTTGGGTTTTTATTTTGGTGATCTGTATTCTTCTGTTGAAGTTAGGGTTTTGGTGATCTTGCTTTTCCAACTTCCTTAGGTGATTTGTTAGGCTGTTAGCTTATGATCTTTCCATTTTCTTCATGTGTGTTCATAGAGATATTAATTCTCCTCTCAGTATTGTTTTCATTGAATCCCGGAGGTTTTGGTGAGATGTTTCTTCATTTTAATTTGTTTCCAGGAATCTTTTAATCTCTATTTTGATTTCCATGTTGACCCAGGAGTCGTTTAGCATCATTCTATTTAGTGTGCACATCTTTGTGGTTTTTGAGGCAACTTTGTTAATGTTGATATTTATTTTTATTCCACTGTGGTCTGAGAATGTGCATGGCAGTATTTCAATCTTGTGGAATTTGTTTATGCTTGACATGACTGAGGATGTGGTTGATCTTAGAGTGCATTCCATGTGATGATGAGTAGAATGCATATGTATGTGGTTGCTGGGG
>NW_007149504.1:0-3894 GCF_000164805.1 Carlito syrichta | reverse complement strand
CATCTAGGCTGGAGTGCATTAGCACTGCACTCCTGACCTCAAGCTATCCTCCCATCTCAGTCTCCTAAGTAGATAGTAAAACGTGCCTCTACTTTATTAAAAACAAAAACTGCTTCCTTTCCTCATTTCATTGCATTTGAACATGCCTGTTATAAGTGCACTTTATTACACAGTGCATTTTGTCATTGTTTTCAGCAATCTGCATAGACTCCATCCCAGGTAACCTGACAGTAAAAGTACAGGAGGATGGAGAGGATATAATTTCTACCTCTCTGACTCTGTTGGGTCTGCTAAAATATCAGAAGCCTAAACAATCACCCTAGGTCTTGGTCGTCCAGGTTTGTAGCAGAGTCAGGGGCAGGTACATCTTTTCACAATGCAGAGGTCCCATACCAATTTGTTTTCTTTGAAATAACATGCTTACTCACTAATTTCTTCAGATTTCAACTATAGTAAATAACTTGCTAAATAAAAATATTAATATTAAAGGGGAAAAAAGAAATTACTTCCTTTAGCAAATGAGACTAAAGTTAATTCAAAGTTAATTAACCAAGAAGCCTCCAAGCTGCAGAGCGTGTCACCCAGCACTGACAGTTAATTAGCTTGCTCTGAAAGAGCTATAGGTACTGAGGAAAGAGTCCTGGATTAAGGCTTTACTTGCTCTGCAAAGGCCGCCCATTTCTAGTGCTCACACCTTGAAAGCAGTCTGCTGTTCCAGGCTACAAATTATACATGAAGTGTGTGATTCCATGTCACCTTTTAATTTCACATGATTAAAATATGAGAAAAGTGAGAATAAAGCTCTATTTCCTTTTAAAATGAAGATGTTAACAATGAATGACACAACTTTTTAGTTTCTTGTGCTTTTCAAAATCATTTTCCATCAAACAGCTATGGAAGACAAATATTAAGGAAACTCCTGAGGAATGAGAGGTCACCCTTGCCTTTTAAATGGGCTACCTTGCTCAGCCTCACTAGTCATTAAAGAAATGCAAAATTTAAAAAATGGGCTACCTGTTTATGGTAGGTCATACAACTTCTTCCTTTTTTTTGAGTAGGAGTCTCACTTGCCCAGGCTGGAATGCAGTGGCACATTTAGCTTCTTCCTTTTAACATTATATTAGCATGTGTATAAATGATTTAACCCCAAAATACTGGAGTTAGCATTTAAAAGGCAGCAAGATGTGATGAGAAGAACATTAGATTCATTAGATTCTTCTTTTTTTAATTATAGAGATGAGGTCTGGCCAAGTTGCCCAGGTCCTTGTCTCCAGTTCCCAAAATGCTTGGATTACAGGTGTGACCCACCACTCCTGGCCATCATTAGATTCTTGAAACCAGATTAGCTGGAATATGCTTATTCCTTGAAGGAATCTTAATTATAGTTGAACAGTTCTTACATTTTTTAGTTGGATAGTCCACACATATTTGATGGACAATTGTTTCTCAGCAGAAAAATCAGGCACTGGTCTTCCACAAGGAATGGGCTTTAATTAGCCTATGATTGTCTTTTTCTCTGTTGATATTTATATACAACTGAAATAGTTGGGTTGTAGATATATATAGTCTTTTCAATTCCATTCAATGAGACTAGCCAGTTCTCTATTTATGTTTCTGAAAGATAGCAATAATTTCAATTAGCTAAAAGTATTTATGTCTAGATTTGGGATGAGTTTTTAAATGTATGTTTACATTTACTTGGGTCTGGTTGAGAGACCCAAGAGATTAAAAAAACTCAAAAAAGAACTATTACTATATGAATTCTGCAACTGCTGCTAGCAGTGTGTGAATGTTAAGCAATAAGCCCCTTCCGGACATTCCTTTGCTTAAATTGTGGTAGCCTCTGTGGCGTCTCTCTCCTGGTAAGCTCGGTGTTGTTTCAAACCTCCTGCCTGCTCACTAAACCTAGCTTATCTGGCATTCCATTCCGCCCGTTTGGCAGTTACTTGTCCATCACAAGTAACTAAGCCTGAGCCCGAGCAAATCGAACTTAAATCAACCAAAGTCTTTGTAACTGCATCATATAGTTTTTATCCAATCCTGTGTGCACAAGTTTGTAAAGCCACCCCACCCCTTCAGAATTATGTATAAAAGGTGCATGTTAGCCTGGGTCGGGGCTCTTGTCCCTGAAGCTGCTGCATCGGCTTCAAACATGAGCCCAGACTCGAGCCTGAATAAAGACCCTCGTGTGTTTGCATCGGACCGGGCTCTTCGGTGGTCTTTCGGATTTTGAATTTTGGGTTTAACATGGTGTCCCAGATGTTGACAGTTTTTAAAATTTATATATGGAGCCCAATTGGCAAAAGTGTGACTCAGGAAGATGTAAGATGCTACCCAGTTTCCCTGCTGCTAAGCAGGCACAGGGCTGGGCATATCAGGCCAAGAACACAAAGACCTGCAGGCAGGGAGCATCTGGTCTGAAAGGATTGATGGCCAGAAGGTCAACTAGCACAGGGAAGAGTGTGTGTGCACCTAAGTGCAAACATGAAAGAAATTCAGGGAGATCAACCCAGGCTGGAGCTGAGGCTTGCAAGTGGAAGTCTAATAAGCAAGCAGAAACCAAGATGAAGGAGCTCAGAAAGCTAAAATCAGGAAGTTAGGGCATCTGGAAATCCAAGACATGGGTCAGCACAGACTAAACAACAGGAACAAGAGCTGGTAGAATTGAGATCATCAATAACCTGGGTACACAGTCCCTGTCATGAGGTCAGGAAGCAAGCAAAAGTCTGTCCCATAGACATGAATGGGCTAAGGCTCCTTGCCCCTCCTCCCCACTTTCTCAGGTAGAGACTTCTCACCTACCATTGTCCAGCGCATTTGTATTCAACATATTTCAAGCAGCATATTTCTGAAGGCACACTGTCAGACTTTTGTGTTCATTGTGTTTTTCCCTCCCGGATAATGTTCTGGGTGTGAGCAAAGGGCATGTGGCTTTGTAGGTCTGAGTGGAGATAAATAATGATGTGTGGGTAATAAAGCAGCTACAGCTATGGAGTCACAAGCTAGTGTATTTGTCTTACATGGTATCAAAAGCAGTTTATAAGTCAGTAATGTACTCTTTCAGACTTTTCTATTCCACGTGAATTGTGAATATGTTTTGGGTTATTCCATCTTCTAATGTCCTTGGAAAAGTAGGGAGCTCTTTCTTAAAGATATGAAAGATTGCTGAGGCTTGAAGCAAACTGCCATCTTCCTGAGGTCATTCATTCTCAGAAACAGGACTTGCCTCTTTTTTTGTACTTTTTGGAGACAGTATCTTGCTTGGTCACCCAGGCTAGAGTGCAGTGGCATGATGTTAGCTACTGCAGCCTCAAACTCCTGGAACCAAGCAATCCTTCTGCCTAAGTTTCCGTCCTTACCTGTATTTGGAACTACAGGTATATGCCACATACTCAGTTATTTTTTAATTTTTAACTGTTTTTTGTAGAGATGTTCTTTTCTGTTTTCAATGAACATTTTCCTCTACATCTTGACCTGGAACTTGTTTTGGCAGCATTTGTGTCTGACTGAACATACAGAAATAAAAATGAGTAATAAGATTAAGTCAGCATGTCCCTAGGCTGCCCATAGAGTGTGGTACCAATTTATCAGGTTCTGGCTGAATTTAAGTAGAACCTAAATTCCCAGTCTACATTCATTAGAAGTTAGTTCCCACCTTTCTCTTTGGTCCCGAAGGCCAGCTCCTGCAGAGGGCATCTTAACCACTAGTAAGGCAGCTCCATCAGAGTCCCCATCATAGGACATGTTAAAGGAGACCTTGAAGATCTGTCACAATGTCTGCTATCCCACTGCCATGAGGCCAGAGATGAACTGAGAATAGGGACAGCAAGACTTGGGGACAGACTGCTGTGTAATGAGCCATGAGGGGTAACCCCAGGCAAGCTGAGTGGAAGA
>NW_007149503.1:0-558 GCF_000164805.1 Carlito syrichta | reverse complement strand
TCATGACTCCTGGGGCCTGGATATGAGGGCCTCAGGCGGACCTCCCTTCTCAGTCCCTGAGAACCACGACTCTGGGTGTCAAAATGCTTGACATGATTTATGGGACCTCTCACCAAGATAAGATCTGGCTATATCACCAGGGCTGATCTCCAACCCCTGGGCTCAGGCAGCCTCCCGCCTCAGCCTCACAGGGTGCGGGGCTGATGGCCATGGACGACAATGCCCGGCATCATCTCAAACATTCTGTCCATGGGAGAAATGCAATGGAATCCCTAGGACAGAGACTACCACATCCGATATAGCTGAGACCGGCACCATGCACGTCTCCAGTTTTTGCAATTCAGGGAGCAACAATGTCTCACTACATGACCCAGCTGGTCGCAAACTCCCAGCCTACAGTGGGATCATTTGAGTCAACACTTGGGAACAAAGTGGGCAGAGGTGTGGGCACCCAGGCAGAGACATGACCCTGTGCCAGATGTCCCCCCTGGGAAGGGTTTTGTGGGCAACTCTGGCCACATTCTCCAGGGTCCCAGGTCGTCAAAAGAGAGTGGGCCT
>NW_007149502.1:0-545 GCF_000164805.1 Carlito syrichta | reverse complement strand
TGCCAGATGTCCCCCCTGGGAAGGGTTTTGTGGGCAACTCTGGCCACATTCTCCAGGGTCCCAGGTCGTCAAAAGAGAGTGGGCCTCATGCTGGGGCCCCAAGAGGGGTGTGAAGGCCAGGCATGGGGCTCACAACTGTAATCCGGTGCTCTGGGTGGACGAGGCAAGAGGATGGCCTGAGCTCCGGAGTTTGAGATCAACCCAGGCACCTTGGTGAGACCACGTCTACATGAAACCAAAAAATGAGCCAAGCGTGGTGGTTCACGCCTGAAGTTCCAGCCACTCACGAGCCTGCAGTGGGAGGACCGTCAGAGCCCAACAGATGGAGAATGCAGTGACTTAGAGGAGGTCTCTGCACTCCAGTCTGGGTGACAGAGTGAGTCTCCCAGTCAACATAATAATACCAACCACCACCACCACCACAACCACAGGCCGGGATCAGGGACTCAACCTGGCATACCAGCTCTTCGAAAGACCGGGTGAATGGACAGTATGAGACTGCGGGTTCGACACCAGACCAGGAAAGAGGGCATTACCTTGTCTAA
>NW_007149501.1:0-391 GCF_000164805.1 Carlito syrichta | reverse complement strand
ACATCTAGGACCATAATCAGGTACCCCAGGAATCAAATGGCAAATTGGTACAAAATCCCTTGATTCAGGTTACCTCAAACTACAGAAATTTCTTGTTGTCAGTCTGGTGGAATTGGGACATTATATTTAGAAGATTCCACACTTTAGGGAGGTCTTGTTAAAGGGACCCAGAAATGTTCGATTCCAAGTCCCCAAAACCCGTATGGGAGTCTTTCTATTGATATCTAAACAACTGGTATTCTATGCTCATCACGAAATATCTCGGGTATTACTGAGAATTCAGCAGGAATTTGAGTAATGGGAGTCCTCATATACAGGAAAACACATGGCGTCTTACTACGAATGAATAAGGAATCTGGGTAACACGAGTCCTCAGATCCCAAAATCCTAA
>NW_007149500.1:1712-5992 GCF_000164805.1 Carlito syrichta | reverse complement strand
AACAAAGATCCGAATATCACATGTTCTCACTCATATAATGGACCTTCAACATCCAATGTAATACTATAAGAAAATGACTGACGGTACTGGGAAACTATGGTGGGGAGGGGGATGGGATTAACAGTAGCAAATATCTGTCTGGGGATGGGAAAACAGCTCTTATCAACAGGGTGCCTGAATGAAATGTAATTGTACACCTAACCCTTAACTGTACCCCACAAAACCATAATAAAAAATATTGATTAATAAAAAAAAAAAAACTTTGGGGATAAATACCTGCTGTAAGTTTCAATAAACAGCTTCTGCTCAATTCATTGAACAGATGTCCACTTTCTTTCTCTTTATATCTATCCTTCCATCTTTCTTTCTTTTAATATCTATCCCTCAAGAATAATCGCCGACACCATCACACCTTCCAAGGGACCTCCTAAACCTCTTTTTGGGGACTGGCCCCCCAAATCCTCTCAAACTCTGCCTTTAACCAGACACTTCTGTGTCCCAATGTGGCCTCCACACCAGCCAGTACCCAACCAGCCTCCTCAGAGACCACCTCAGTACCTGGCACTTCCTTGGACTAGGCTTAGTTTCTGTACCCACACTGACTGGTGAGGCTAGTCGGTCCATCTGCCTGGCTGGTCTGCTCTGGCCTGGCCTGGTCCAGCCTCCACACTCACCCCTGCTCATACTGATGGAGATCCAGGTATCCTTCTCCCATCTGCACCCAATAGGGTGTGAGCCCTTTCCCTAGGAGCTCCTCGGACAACAGGAACCTTAATCCCCACACAGACCTCCACCATCTTGCACTATAGACCTGGCTTGATTCGCACCACGGCTGACAGGGTCTGGGTGAAATTCAGAGCAGCAGGAAGCCTGGAACAGAAACGGGAGCCACCATAGCCAAGGTGTCCAGTCTTAGATATTCCAAAGACCTGCAGTGTGCCTGCAGCAAGGTCCTGCCCCTCTCTGGACTCAGCTTCCTCTTCTGACCTGCTAAAACATGGCAACAGCAGCAGTGGTAGCAGTCCCGAGCGCTTCACTGGACACTACCCTAAGCCTCTGGTAAGCATCACATCATTCATCCTCGCACTGAAGGAGGTGAAGTGTATGACCCATCTGATATATGTGGCAATGAAGGCTCTGAGAAGGGTTGTGACCTGCCCCAGGTAAACAGAGAAGTTGGAATTCCAACCAGCTTTACCTGACTCCAGAGGCCAAGAGTTTAACCTTGACACGGAACTTCCTCTGTGCCTTTAATTCCCACTCCTGGTCAGCCCTCAAAGGGGCCAGGACAGACCCACAGGGCCCCAATGGTCCACAGGGACAGAGAAAAAACTGGACTGGTGGTTCCAGAGCCCTCCAGAGCATCTTGCCCCAGGCCGTCAAGGCTGAGTGTGTGGACACCCACAAAGGGAGCTGCCAGGGCTTTCACTCTGGCCCCAGGACTCCCAAGGCCCATCTGCACAAGCGACTCCAGCTGACCCACTGGGACCTCTCATCAAGCTCCTGCAGACCCACAGGGAATAGAGAAGGCTCATGGCCATGGGTACTGAAAATGGGGGGCACAGGGGCTGGACATGGAATGGTGGCCATAGCACAAAAAAGGTAGAAGAGGGAGGAGACACCAGGGATGCAGAGGGCTGGAAGCTCCAGGAGGTGACCTGAGCTGACTCAGGCTCTGGGTTCTTCACTGGCACCAATGGCTGAATGGACTCCAGCTCCCACACACTGCCTGTGGCCATCAGCAACTGCTCTGGGAAGGGGCACAGAGAAGACTCAAGGCCCAGTCAGTCTCCTAGGGCTTGGGGGTGGTGAGGAAGGGGTGGCCACCAAACAAGCCCATCACTCATTCAGTCATTTTATCATCCGCTAGTGACCCTTTTGGACCAAGCACAGGCACTGAGAAGGCAGAGGTAAGAAGACAGTTCTGACTGAAAAAGATCACCAGGCAAGTGGAGGCAACACTTCTTAATGCAACCTCTGTATGTGGTTATAGGCTGCACCCTGGGGAATTAAGATGGCATAGGCAGGGGGATGGAGGGTGGATGAACAGAAGGAAGGGTGAGTGGATGAGTGGATGAGTAAACGGTTTGATGGCTGGGCTGGTAAGTGAACACATGAACAGATGGATAGAAGGATGGATGGAAAGATGGACAGAAGAATAATGGATGGAAGGCTGGATGGAGGAAGGAAGGAAGGAAGGAAGGAAGGAAGGAAGGAAAGAAGGAAGGAAGGAAGGAAAGAAGGAAGGAAGGAAGGAAGGATAGGAGTATGATTAGTTGGATGGGTGGATAGTTGGATGGATGGAGAGATGATGGGATGAATGAGGGAGTGGATGGATGAATGGATGGAGAGATGCACAAGAGGTGGAAAGAAGGGAGGAGGATGGGTGACACAGATGGATGAATCAAGAGCAGATTCATGAGTGGATGGGGAAGATGTATGAATGTGTACGTGGATAACAAGCTAGCAGGGCAGTGAGTAAACAGTAGAAGGCTGTCGAGTGGTAGTTGCTGCTTAGACATGGGTGGTACATAGAAAACTGAATGTGGTCACCATCTTGGAAATAATGGAGAGAATACACAGTCACAGGCCACAGAACTCTGTTTAGAGCACAGCTTGTGCCTCAAGCCACAGACGATGACAGACAGGCCCAGAGTCCCCACAGAAGGCCAGCGGTTGCCATCACCAGCTCCCTGCCCCAGCAGGAAGGGGTAGCACCCACCTTTCCATGGTGTGACCGCAGGCTCTAGAGCAGGGGTCCTCAAACTATGGCCCGTGGGCCACATACGGCCCGCCAAGGACATTTATCCGGCCCACTCTGTGTTTTTGCCACCGCTGCCTGTCCTGCCTAGCAGCCAACTTGTCTGGGCCCACAGTGTGCATGTGTGGAATGTGCATCACACTCTCCAACTCCCCTCCTTCTCTCTGTCTCTCGACTCCTCCTTTCTGTCTCGGGTGTGATCGGACGAGTCACGAGCTTGCCTGTTCAGAGCCTGCTGCTGCCTGAGGACCGAGGTAAGAACAAGTTAGAATTTTTTTTTTTTTTAAGTTAGGAGGTCTATTGTTTTTTTAATTTTGCAGTTAGTAGGGCCTTTTTTGCGGTTAAGGGAAGCCTTTTTTTCTGAAGTTAGGTAGTCTATTTTTTTTGCAGATGGGGGCGCCTTTTTTTTGAAGTTAGGAGAGCCTTTTTTTTTTGAAGTTGGTTAGTTGGTTGGGGCTGGTTTCTAGGGGGTTGCATCACAATGATAACGCAAATAGTCAGCACTCAGTGCTAATGCAAATGGTCATTTGCACTCAGTGCTCAGAGGTAATGCAAATGGTCAGCGCTCAGAGATAATGCAAATAGTCAGTGTTCAGTGGTAATGATAATTGTAAATGCTCAGTGTTAATGCAAATGGCCAGCGCTCAGTATTAATGTGAATTGTCAGTGGTCAGTGTTATCACAAATGGTCAGCAGTCAGTGTTAATGCAAATTGTCAGTCCTCAGTGTTAATGCAAATGGTCAGTGCTCAGTGTTATTACATGGGAGCCCCAAACTGGTAATCTGCCTAGGGCCCCATGGGAACTTAATCCTGCTCTGCAGACAGCCGAGGAGTAGGAAACCCAATTTAATTGACAGTAAGTGCATTTGTATTCTGATTGCTATTCAGTTGTGTATCAAGTTGTATATTGTGTGATGTGTAAGCCCTGGTTCACACTGTTGCGATCTCTGAGCAGTGCACGTTCAGTCATATGCTTGTATGACTGAACTTGCATTAGATTCGGAAGAAAAAAGGCATATGTGCCTTCTTTTTTCCTGCAGTGGAATCTGATTGCATGGGTCTTCTTACCCATGCAATCAGATTCTTGTGTGAGTTCACAGATCACAGTGCAGTTTGCACAGGATAGTGTGAACTGGAAAGGTGGTGGAGGAACCAGCTCTGTAATCATGCCAGTTCCCACACCGCATCAGTGTGAGCCTGAGGTAAAAGCGGAGTTCCACCAACATGGGCATTGGTGAGGCTGAAATGATGTGGACTGGTAAGGCTGCATTGATGGACACTGATCAGACTGCATTGATGGGCAGTGCAGTCTGTATGCCTCTGTGTGGGCAAAGTTATTGCTGGTATATTGTTTTCGTAGCGGTGTGTGTGTGTGTGTGTGTGTGTGTGTGTGTGTATACATTTATGTATATATGTGTGTATATATATATATATATATATATATATTTTCACACACACACACACACACACACACACACACACACACACACACACACACCCACACACACACACACAGAG
>NW_007149500.1:0-1403 GCF_000164805.1 Carlito syrichta | reverse complement strand
CCACATCAAAAATGCTTTCTTTCACTTGGTTATAAGTTACTAGATATTGCTTAAGTAATAAATGATATAAGTGTATCCACTCCTTATTTGATTTAGGATTATGCAGTTTAGTATTTAGACATAAGGATTTTTACAAGCACAAGTTTATAGTAGTTTATTATGAATTCATTATAAGTTCTAACACTTATCTAGGAGTTATGTAGGTGATTTATAACACTGCTTTCACTAACTTAGGATAAGGATTAATATTAAGGTTTCTACTCAATACTATAGTTAAAACTCTAAGTTAACATTTATAGAGTAGGTTTTCACTGAACTCAGAATATAATAATCAGACACTTTTATGACAGATCAGCTAAAACAGAAAGTAACCTTGAAGGGCCTGGGAAACATTACTAAAAGTTTCTTTTGAGTTCTCTTTAGAAATAAGCACTGCAAGATAAGAGAAAAGTAACGGGGACATCTGGACAAGGGAGGTGATCACAGGACTCTGAAGAACATAAGAGCCTAAGATGAGAATATTCCTGACACATAAAGAAATATACACTTAAAGAAACTTTCTTGAAACATTTGTAATTTGGGACATTGGACTGAGAGTGTCATTGTTGGCTTTATGAATAGGACTTGTCTAATGCCTATGAAATTCCTGGCTTATTTACTACTAAAGCCTATGGGAATCTTGGTTTGTTCGCTACTAAGACCACTAGCTGGTAACTTTTAAAAGATGTGTATGTGAAAGAGTTTTCTTTGTCTTGCCCCTTCAAAAATGGTATAAAAGCTCTATATTAACTGGCATTAAATTGTCATCTGTTCAAGAAGCAGGTGTCCGGTATATGATCATCGTTGTTCACCTATCCGTCTCTCCTTCAACACTTCCCGCGACCCTTGTGGGGCGGGCCCCCACAAATAGCAATTTGGAATCCCTAGGAAACAATGATGTCAAGAAAGAGAAAAATTGACTTCGAGTGTAGAATATTCAAAGAACAGTGAACTTATGATTACTTTTTCATGCAGTACAAGGAAAGAGCTGTGTGTTTGATATGCCAGAATATAGTGTCTGTGTTCAAAGAATACAATTTGCGTCGACACTATCAAACTCAACATAAAGACAAATATGATTGCTTGGTCAGAGAAGTGAGAAAAGATAAAATATTAAAACTGAAAGATATATTGACAACTCAGCAAAAATACTTTTGTGAAGCAGAAGCAGCAAAATATTTCATCACTGCGAGCAAGTTTTCAAGTTGCCAAGCTAATAGCGTGCACTGGCAGACCATTTGTGGAGGGAGAATTTGTTAAAGAATGCCTTCTTTCTGTTGCCAAAGAGATGTGTCCAGAGAAGGCAGATTTATTTAGTACAGTGAGTCTTTCAGGACCTACGATTACATGAGGGATTGAAGAAA
>NW_007149499.1:0-804 GCF_000164805.1 Carlito syrichta | reverse complement strand
AAACCCATTTTGAACTCAAATAAGAAAATCACTCAAATGCGCTTTTTGTCTAACATCACTTCCATAGTTATTTTAAATAAAAAATAAACAGCAAGTAATAAGTCATTAGCAAAAGAAAAGTGAGAAATGCACATTAAAATGATGTGTAACATGATCACATTTAAGTATATATTCCAATATCAAATGGCAAATAGCAACAATGCAAAATTCCCAATTACTTTTGCACCAACCTATATATACATTATAACAGTTTTACTTCTTTCTTTTTAATATGTATGCCTTTTATTTATTTTCCCTACCATCTACATTTACTAAGACTTCCAGTAAAATGTTGAACACAAGTTGAGATAATGGACATCCTTTTCCTGTTCCCTAATGTAGGACAAAAGCATTCAGTATGCTCTTAGCTAAAGGGTTTTTGTAGAAGTCCTTTATTACATTAAGAAAATTCTCACCTGTTGGGAGCCATTTTAAAAATAGCAATCATCTCATATAAGCCTTCTTCTTTGTCCTCCGAAAAGCCCGCGCGCGCCAAGCCACAACACCCCTCCCACCTCCTCTCCTCATACCACCACTACTCTTCCTCCTATCATAAGCCGCCACACGCCCTATTTCAGCCCGCCCCTCTTTGCTATGTATATAAGCAATCGCCTAACAATAAAATTTGGAGGCTTGATCAGAACACTGTCTTGCCTCTATTCTGCGTGTCTCCTGTCTCTTTCTCTCTTGGTCTCTCTCTCTCTTTTCACCAGCAGCAGGTAGTCCTCCTCGTGCCCACGTTTTACTTGTCCCGCTGGTCGGGAC
>NW_007149498.1:0-724 GCF_000164805.1 Carlito syrichta | reverse complement strand
CAAAGACCGGGGAAAGGCTCACTGAGTCCGGCAGGCCAATGCTGTGGTTGGTGGGAGCAAAACCACCACCCTCCAGCCTCGGGTGATTGAGTGCGACTCTGACTCAAAGAAAACAAGGAGAAAGGAAATAAAAGAAAAGCATCCATTTGTGTTTGCAGTTGGGATCATCATGAACAGAGATCATTTGGGAAAGAGGTCCCAGCCTTGGGCCTAGAGTTCCTGAAAGATGGTGAATCAGCAGACAATCGGGCTGTGGCTTTGGGAGGCAAAGGCAGGGGACTGCAGGAGCACGGGAGTTTGAGACTAGCCTGGGACACATAGTCAGACCTTGTCACTCCCCAGAATGCAAACACTGGAGTCGCCCGTGGTGGCCCCCATGGTCCTAGCTATATAGGATATGGCGCTTCCATCCTGGGGCATTCTTTGCATCACCCCACTCACAGAACGTGCTTGTCCAGGCCAGGCACCCTGGCACAATGCCATCAGCCCAGCTCCTGCGGAGGTCATGGTGGGAGGTGGCCTGAGCCCAGGTTTCGGAGACCAGTCTGGATGTAGTGGGCAGACATTATCTTGGAGAAAGGTCCCCAAAATATTGTCATGTGTGGTGGCCCCTTTTTCACTCAGTCCCTGACACCAGCCCTATCTTGGAGCCATCTCTTCCATGATCTCACATGCGTCTTTGACGTGAGGCATGAGTGTGAAGGGTGGAGGCAGGTCTTCTGGG
>NW_007149497.1:0-6402 GCF_000164805.1 Carlito syrichta | reverse complement strand
TCAGGCAAAAGGGAACCAGAGTAGCAGATTGAATTCTCCAAGTGCTTCCGTCTTGGCTGTGTGCCGGAGAGTGTATGGCCCAGTGGCAGGTGGGTGATGACTTTCGAGGCTAGATCATGAAAATGTCCTGTACTTCCATCTTGTTTCTGGGGGGACACTTTTCCTTGGAAGCCAAAGGGCAAAGCCAAGTCACTCTACATGGAGAGGCAATGTAGAGAGGAACTGAGTTCCCTGACCCACAGCCGTGGCTGAATTCCCATCTGGCAGACAGCATCACCCTGCCTGTCTTGTGATTGTGTCAACTTGCAAGCGTCTCTTCCTGAAAGTGTCTCATCCAGTCTCCCACCAAGCTGCCCCAGCTGATGCTGTATAAGGCAGAGGTGAGCCCTCCTGTCAATCTCAGATTTGTGAGCAAAGCTAATGATTGTCATTATTTGAAGTCATTACACTTTGGGGTGGTTTCTTACACAGCAATTGATAACTGTTACAATGTCTAACCAATATACATCTTAAAGGCAGGAGCACCAAAGGTAAGCTGTGAGAATTAGGGTGAGATATCTTATGGAATAATATGAGTAAGTTTGTGTATTAAAGAATAGCTCTTGTTTCCATAAAGCAGAACAGCTACTGGACTCCCTCAAGTTTCAACAACAAAAGAAAGGGTTGGAGGAACTACTGCAATTAGCTTTTGTACCCAGTAACTTTGCAAAAGAAATTTCACTCCGCTAGGGATAATAGGTGAGGTGTAGAATGTCAAACCTGAGCTTGAAACTACATTTTTTCCTCCCAGAGTGCCGCAGTGGGAAACTGAATAACCTTCTTTAAATATCTCACTCTTAGCCACCATATTCTGCTCAGACAATCGGTTCAAAAGACCAACTCTAATTTTCAGCTTGTGGGTCTTCTTCTGAAAGGCCTGCAGTCTCACTCCTGGGCCGTGATTTGTACGTCTCTCTCCCTTGCTTTTCAAATGGTCTGTAGAGTTCCAAAGGATTTTGACAGATCAAAAGAGTCACAGAAATAGACTGAAAGCACCTCCAGGGGTGGATTGGAAATGATGTTGTGAGTGATTAGAACAAGAATAAGTCTAGTGGTTTATGGGGGATTCCAGGTACCTGCATAGACCAGAGAGTTTAGAGACATGTAGAAAAACCTAGAAGAGAAGAGTCCATACTGAAGAGCTCCTCTGCATCAAATTTCAACCACTTTGAGTCTTGCCATCATAATTTTGTCTCAGGTATGAAGCCGAGAACACCCCCTGCCAATTCGTCCCACTTAAATTGTCTTTTATATCTCTCAATTTTTTCCAGATCAGTAGTCAGGTAAAATATCCAGATTGTCCTTGATAATTATATATGGAAAAGGCCTTTTCTATGTATATATGTATACACACACACACACACACACACACACATATACATACATGCACACACATGTGCACATAACACTCCAGGTAGGAATTTTTTGGTAAACTTTTTAACTTAGCTGTAACAAACACAGGGTACCTAAGTGTACCTAAAGAACATGTGAAATTTCACAGAACACACACATATAATCACAAGCAAGAGCCAAAAAGTAACATTTTTAATAACCAAAAACCTACCGCATGCCACCTTTCAGTCACATCCAACAATTTTCCCCAGGGTGATCAATATTATGACTCCATCAAAAGTTAGAATTTTATGCCTAGTTCTGCTCCCTTCATGAGACAATCCAGTGCACTGTGTGTTTTATTTTGTTCAGGCTGACACTGAGCCCTTGGCTTACCTGCTCTCTCGTCCTGATTTATTCTCTTTATCCTTGCATTTCCACTGGAATTCAGTAGAGAATAATCTGGCAAACAGAAACAATGAATTAAATTGTCAGGACTGGAAGGGACCTTCAAGATAGATTGTCTAGTTCAAATACAATTTATCTCAATTTATAGAAGAGAAAACTGTAGGTTACTTTTGATCATACAATAGTTAATAGAAATTCAGGTCTATCTCTTTCTGATACACAGCAATACCTCCACGACACCCTTCCAACACATATTAGGAGTAGGACAAAAACCAACTGCAGTAACTTATGTTAAGCCAGGACACTATCCTTATGAAAGGAGGCAGACCACCCAGATTTTCTCAATGGAGTCAAATCCTTTTCCTGTATGAGTCTCTTTGAAATATTTAACTGTATCAGAACAGTTTTGGAGCACATTTTGCCAGAGTTTATTTTTGTCATCCATTCACTTATTCTCTCATTAATTCAAACCTCATTCACTCATCACATATCTATCACATATCTATTACGTACCAAGGGTAGATATTGAATAAACAACAACAGTGAATAAAAGAGACAAAAATCTTTGTCCTCATGCAACTGACATTCTAATGGGGGTGGGGGATGATCAAGAAATAAGACTAATAAGAAAATACACTGTGTCACGCAATATATGTTCAAAATAAGGTTTCGTGAACCTGCCTTGAAACTCCTGTAAATAGAAAGGCCTGGAAATAAATGATTGACAGTAGGGTATTTAAAAAACCTGATTGGTGTCGTGACTTCCAATATTTTGTAAGAAAAGATGGTGACTCGTCAGAAGCTAACGGTCAAAGTTTGTAACTGCAATAGATAGTTTAAAGAAAAAAGAAAATACATTATCAGATGATAACTGATGTTATTAAAAAAAAAACAGAGAAGTGAATGCCGGGGGTAGAGGTGAGGTGAGGTGTTCTTTTAAAATAAGTGAGCAAAGTTAACATGAGGTGACATGTTATTCAATTCCTGAAGGAGATGAAGAAGTGATGCAGAATTTTCAGGCTAGCTGCGCTTCAAGAGTGTCAGTTCAATGGGTCAGCCAGCCAAGCTCCAGAGAGGGTGCGGAGGGACTGGTAAGCCTAGCCCCACAAGTATCAGCTCTAATGGACTGGCAAGCCAAACCCTGAGTGTGGTGATTGGGGGGGCGGAGAGCTGGCAAGCCTAGCCTCCAGGGTGTTGGCTCTAACGGGCTGGCAAGCCAAACCCTGAGAGTGTTGCTGGTTTGGTGGGCTGGCAAGCCTCGCCCCCTGGGTGCCTCCACTTCGGACTCTCACCTTCCTCGGCAGCTCTCCTGGTCCAGACTTTTTGACTCCGATGATCTTCTGCAGCTCTTCAGGTTGCAGCTCTTCAGGGTCAAGGTTCTTGTCTCATGCCCAGGAAGAATGAGGGACATGGACAGCCGGAAGGTGAGAAGGCAGGATTTATTGAGGACAGAAAAGCTCCCACAGTGGGAGGTGGCCCAAAGGTGTTGCCTATCTGGGGCCGAAAACCTAGTGCTTATAGAGGCCTAAGTCCAAGCTGATTGGCTAGCACTAGCTGTGAGCTGTTGCTGTTCTGCTTGGTCAGTATTAAGGTAGGGGCCTAATGGTGAGCCCATTGGTTGCTGTTTTGATCCCAGCAGTGAGTACCTAAGCTCTAGCTTGAGAGGCTTGCAGGGAGCTTGTTTGCCAACGCTGAGCCTGAGAAGTCTGCCAGGAGTTCGCCACATTGTTACCAGAGGACTCTCCTGTCTGCCTAGGTTTTCTCTAGCGAGCTCCTGTCTCAGAAGTAAACCACGCAGATCTTTTGGGGAAAGCATTCTAGACAGGAGGAACGGCAAGTGCAAAGACCCTGAGAAGGGGCCATGCCTAGACCCATGTTCTAGGAAAGCAAAGAGGCCCTTGTGGCTGCAGCAGACAGTGCAAAGGGGAGAGCAGCGGGGGAGGAGGGCTGAGAGGGGAAAGGGATACAGAGTATGAAAAGCCTTGTTTGCAGCCAGAAGAGCTTAGTCTTCTCTGAGCGCAATGAGGAGTCATCGAGGGTTGGGCTAAGGAATGGCATAATACGGCCAATGACTAAGTAAGGTCACTCTGATAGCTTTGGTGAACATATTCTTTAGGAAGGAGAGGCGAAAACAGGGATTCTTGTTAACGGGCTACTGCAATCACCAGGGGGAGAATATGGGGGTCAGGGAGATGACAGTGGAGGTGACGAGAAGTGGTTGGAGTTGGGACATGTTTTAAAGTCAGGATCAAAAGAATGTGGTTATCATCAACATAAGTGAATCCAAGTGTGGTGGTTAAAAAAAGGCATCTAAAAATCCTTTGCCGTGCCATCCATCTTGAGGGTCTGTGTCTCTTCTCCTCGGAGTTATGTGGGCTTATGACTGCTTTGACCAACGGAGTGGTGGAAGTGATATTGGGTGACCTCTGAAGCTGGGTCATAAAGGCCATTCACTGTCCTCTTGGTCTTTGGAATGTCTGCCTTTTGCGAGCCCAGATTCCACGCTATAAGAAATCCAAGCAACATGGTGAGGCAAGGTACAGCTCCTCCAACTGACAAGCCCTGCTGAGTCCAGATTTTGTGTGATTCTAGCCCAAGCACCAGGTGTGAGAGTGAAGACGCTTCTAGATGATCCCGGCCCTGAGCCATTTATATCTTCTTAGCTAAGGCCTCAGACATCATGGAGAAGAGATAAACATTTCCACCATGACCTTCTGAACTTAGTACCCACAAAGTCTACCTGCTTGGTTGTTTAAGTCACTACGTAAACATGTTTGTTACATAGCTATAGATAACCAAAACACAGACACCTAGTAGAGGTACACCAGGTCACATTGTAATGATATAAAATCTACTGGACAGCTGCCCAAAGTCTAGGGACAGAAATTGTGCCATCATTATCCATGTGTCAGTGCATTACGAGTGGAAAATGGCCCCAATTCACCATTGCCCACTTACCAGTAATAAAATCCCTGCTAACTGTTCAAAAAGCCATATTGAGCAGATGCCCCCAGATATCTGGTTCTTCCCTTTGTTAACATCAATTACAATCATTTTTGCTTTTATTAACTTTATTTTTATTGATGTCTCCTCAAACAAGTCCAAAAAAAGAAAGAAAGAAAAAAGAAAAGAAACAACCAAAAAAAGAACAAATGCCCTCATCCATGGGCAACTGTTCACTTTCCACTTTCCGATGAGTCCAGTTGGGTATGTCTCAGGAGAGGCATACACATAGCCGGTACCTGTGCCAGAAATTGGGAGAGGCTGAGGATTCACCTAGCAGTATGAGCAGCAGGAGACGTCATGTGTGGACTCAGCATTGTCTGCCAAACGATGGCACATTTGGGAGCCAGGATTCTTGGCTTTGACCAACAGAGTAGTGGAAGTGATACTAGGGAACTTCTGGGCCTGCTCATGAATTCCATTCATGGTCTCACTGAACTGTGGCAACCGTCACTTACCAGTTTTCCTGTGTGTGTTTTCTAAAGCTGGAAGAAAAGGAGAAAATTGACTGAGTGCTGGCAGTTGGCATTGTCTTATGCTCTCAGGACCTAAAAGAAGATACCAGCAATCGTTCTGCCAGACACACACAGACTGGTTCTCTTTTCCTGTAACTGTTGGAGTTTGATGTCTATAAAGCTGAGTTTTGGTTTATTCATTCATCTATCCATCTAATACATACTTGGGTCAAGAGTCTACTCTAAGCTAGACTTTTAGCAAAAGCAGGAAATGAGACATGATGGAGGCTCATTTCTCAAAGCTCAGCCCCAATTACTACCTTCCCTCTGTAAAGTTGTAGCAACAATGCTGTGTGTTCACCCAACTCATCACATTTTTTTCTCCTCTGCTCTCTGGAAAACCTACTTCCCAACATCCTGAACAGTTAAATTCGGGTCATGTGACAGAGTTCTGGCCAATGGAGAACCTGGCAAATGTGATGTCTGCAAGTCCACCTGGCCATAAATCCTCTGGGCAGTTCTCCAGACACCCTCCTTTCCTGCTGTGGTGACATTAGACACCAGGTGTTGAAGATGGTGAGCTCGCATAAAGAGAAGGAGCCTCAATCCCGGAATGACATAATGGAGCAGAACCATTGAACAGTGGCAGAACCAATTAACTTTTTATTGTGTGATGCCACTGGAATCCAAGTAGTTTATTAAATTATTCACTCTCTTCCCCCTCACCTTTCCCTTTACGAACACAAGGATTTCTTTAATTGCCACACTACTCAAGGTCCACTCAGGAGGCAAAAATCATACCAGTTTTTCTTTTAATTGTGGTAAAATGCACATAACATAAAATCTACCACCTTAACCATTTTTAAGCATACAGTTCAGTGATGTTAAGTATATTCACATTATTATGCAACCAATCACCAGAACTATTCCATTTCCAAAACTGAAATTTATACCTATTAAACAATGATCCTCTAGTTTATCCTGTCCCAGGTAAATCACCATTCTATTTTACGTCTCTATGAGTTTAACTATTCTAGATGTCTCATACAAGCAGAACCATGTTGTGTTTGTCTTTTTGTGACTGAATTACTTCATAGCACAATGATCTCAAGGTTCATCCACATGGCAAGCATGTGTCAGAAATTCTTCCTTTTTCAAGATCAAA
>NW_007149496.1:0-691 GCF_000164805.1 Carlito syrichta | reverse complement strand
TTCGGCAGCTCTTCAGGCTGCAGCTCTTCAGGGTCAAGGTTCTTGTCTCAGGCCCAGGAAGAATGAGGGACATGGACAGCCGGAGGGTGGGAAGGCAGGATTTATTGAGGACAGAAAAGCTCCCACAGTGGGAGGCGGCCCAAAGGTGTTGCCTATCTGGGGCCGAAAACCTAGTGCTTATAGAGGCCTAAGTCCAAGCTGATTGGCTAGCACTAGCTGTGAGCTGTTGCTGTTCTGCTTGGTCAGTATTAAGGTAGGGGCCTAATGGTGAGCCCATTGGTTGCTGTTTTGATCCCAGCAGTGAGTACCTAAGCTCTAACTTGAGAGGCTTGCAGGGAGCTTGTTTGCCAACGCTGAGCCTGAGAAGCCCGCCAGGAGTTCGCCACATTGTTACCAGAGGACTCTCCTGTCTGCCTAGGCTTTCTCTAGCTAGCTCCTGTCTCAGAAGTACACCACGCAGATCTTTTGGGAAAAGCATTCTAGACAGGAGGAAAGGCAAGTGCAAAGGCCCTGAGAAGGGGCCATGCCTAGACCCATGTTCTAGGAAAGCAAAGAGGCCCCTGTGGCTGCAGCAGACAGTGCAAAGGGGAGGGCAGCGGGGGAGGAGGGCTGAGAGGGGAAAGGGATACAGAGTATGAGAAACCTTGTGTGCAGCCAGAAGAACTTAGTCTTCTCTGAGCGCAAGGAGGAG
>NW_007149495.1:0-4440 GCF_000164805.1 Carlito syrichta | reverse complement strand
GAAGCAGGTGAAACCCCAGACACACAAACAGATGGCTAAGAGCCAACTTCAAGTTTAGTTGACCTGAAGCCCATTTGAAAGAAATGCATTAGCTTTTGTGCACCTTTTCCACGTTTGTTTGAAATTTAGCTCCATTGTTTAAAACAAAAGGAACAGGGGGGATGGGTATGAAGAGAACTGCAACTTCCTAGACCTTTCTTATTTCACCAGTTATGTAAATCTACTGGATTTTGTTCTGAAATAGCGTTTTCTCACATCTGGAAGGAGAGAGTAAGACTGGTGGACAGGAGGTATGAGAACATAACCCCCACGGCGATTCTGTTATTTGCATTCCCACCAAAATTCCTTGAAAGGAAGGCCTCAAAGAAAGATCCCAGAGCTTGGGCTGGTCACAGAGAGCATGAAAATGGCCTAGGGACTATGGCCTAACCTGGGACCCTCTTCTCAGCAGCAGATCTAGCTGCATTCACTGCATCGTGTATCTGTGAGCTCAGACAGAACCCAAATGCTTCATGTTAACAAATAAACTTCTTGATTGCCGGAGCCCAACAGGTCGATGCTGGGGTGGCCATGATTGTGGCCTGGCACTCTAACCTTGGTGACAGAGTGAGACTCCAACTCAAAAAATAAGACAAGCTGGGCTCGGTGGCTCAGCCTGTAATCCCACACCTTTGAGAGGCTGAGGTGAGTGGATTGCCTGAGCCTGCAGGGTTCGAGACCCACCTGGGCAGGTGAGACCTCATCTCTACAATTAAAAAAAAAAAATTTAGCCGAGTGTGGTAGCACACGCCTGTAATTCTGGCTACCCAGAAGGCTGAGGCGGAAGGATCGCAGAGCCCAGCAGGTCGAGGCTATGGTGGCCGGGAGTGGCCACTGCACTACAGTCTGGGTGACAGAGTGAGACTCCAACCCAAAAACAAAAACAAAAACAAGACAAAACAACAAATAAATAAATAACCGTCTCTCTTTTTCTACTTCCACTCTCAAGTTGAGGGGGCATTTTCACCCTCAAGTATGGAGTTCAGCTCAGCATATTTCATGCCAAATACCTAAAATGCCTTTAGGGAACAACAGGACAGACCTCCTCAGGACACATTCAGTGTACCCCGTCCCTCTCAGAATTAGTGTCTGATTCCCGATTGCTAGAGTCCAGCTCCAGCAGTTTAGGGTTTCCTGAAAGAGGGACAGCATAGGTGCAGGAGAAAAAACTTGGACATGGACTCTGCTGCAAGCAGGACAAATGCTGGTTTATTGTCTTTTCCAACTCCTTTTATACCCTACATGTTTTTTGTTTCCAAGGCAATCAGTTACAATTGAATGGACCAGACAGGCAATGTATCTTTGTTCATCCTGTTTTGATCTTAAAGCATTATCATCCTAAACTATAAATTTTATAAATTTCTAACATTTTTTAATGATTACCATTTCTTCATCTCCATACAAAACTTACTTATTCCTATAACTATTACATTATAAATCACTACCAAGTTCTAAGCACTACAATTATCACATAGATTAATAAGTCACACCTGTGACCTTCACACAGCAATTTGCAACTAGCTGGGGTAAAGCAACATTTTCAAGGTTTCTTAGCTGCAAGTTGGCCTGACTAGCTTGCCCCAACTTCACACCTGGTGTTTACAATCTGAGTTAATTATTTTCTGCCAGGGAGAATGAGCTTCAATGTTTGTAAAACAAAAGGCCTCTCAGCTCAAGTCACCTTAGTCACAATCCCTAACCAGAATTACAAGCCTCCATAAGAAAGGAATGTAAAGGCAAGAATCTCAGCTGCCCAGGTTCACTTGGCAACACGGGGTCTTCCGCCTCCTGGACTTTGTCAGCAGGAAGGCCTCCATGGCTGGCTCCCAAAACCCGATCCTCACCCCCACCCCTCAGGACAAGACTGAACCTCACCAGCTCCACTACAAGCCCTCTAACCCGACCTCCCTTCCTCTTGTTTCTCCATTGCCACTTAATTCGTAACCCCCTCCTCCCACACACACACCATCCCCACAACTGCCCCTCCACCTCCCCATTCTGCATACTGCACACTGCTGTATCACTTATCTTTCCAGAAGCAACTGTGATCTTCTCTTTCTTCCTGTTTCCTCGCTGCTTGTTGCTCACACACAGAACACACACACAGCTCCTCATCCACCATCACCTGTCTTCCTGGTGATAATGCTGCTCATCTCATTCCAATCGAACCTCTCCACCAGCCACATTGAAACCCAGTGCTCCCCTGCCTTCCTGCCTCCTGCTGGCCCTCACACCTGCTCACCTCTTGGAAGAGCCCACCCTTCGAGCAGCCTTCTTCTCATCTCAAATGATCCACTTCCCAACCCACGTCCTCTGTGAAAATGTCCTGAATCCCTAAGCAGAGGCATGCATCCTTCTCCCACATGGGTACCTATGTCAGATACAGCACTCATCTCATACCCAGTTCCACTAAGTATCTTTAGCACCAGGACACTACCAAGCCTGTGAGAGGATTTTGCTGAATTATGTTGTTAATAAATAACTTAGGGGCAATTATTTCTCCTCCAGTCCCTAAAACGTCTCCTTTATTCATACCTCAAAGTGGCTGAAATCAAACAATTCACAACTTGCATCCTTTGGCTCAAACCAGTGTTTTACAGATTTGCCAACTCCCGAGAATGACCAGGGTATTTGTCCTAAATGTTAAAGTATTCATTGCTTGCCTGAAATTTAAATTTAACCTGGCAATCTGTATTTTTATTTGCTACGCCTGGCAACCCCATCTGCCTCCACATGCCCCACAGTCAGATCTTTACTGATTAAAACCTTCCCAGCTGGGTGTGGTGGCTCATGCCTACAATCCCAGCACTTTGGGAGGCAGAGGTAAGAGAACTGCCTGAGTACAGGGGTTCGAAACCAGTCTGGGTAACTTGGCAAGATCTTGTCTCTACAATAAATTAAAAAAAATTAGCCTGGTGTGGTGGCACGCACCTGTGATTCCTGCTACTTGGAAGACTGAGGTGGAAGGATTACCTGAGCCCAGCAGGACAAAGCTGCATGACCATGAGTGGCAGCTTGGGTTTTTAACTAGAGAGGGTGGAGAATAAAATGTTTGTGTGGTCATGCAACCATTTCTGTTGTTTAGATAGACAATCTTAAGATAGGCTTGAAGCTACTGGGCACAGGAGTAAGGGAAGTGCCTAAGTCATGGTGTTGGCACTGGAGTCCAAAACTGACTCCGACTAGAAGGAAGAAAAGAGACAAAATAAATGTTACAAAGAAGGAAATCATTCCAGGAATGTCATACTGCATGCTCCCAATTTCAGGGTTTTAAGTGCTCGCAGTTTCTCTAAACATCTCACTGGTATAGTTGTGGAACACACAGGCACATTTAAGGGGGGAAGCCCCCAAAAACTGTAATTTTTTGGGGGAAGACTGGGTCCCTTGTAGTACATGCGTTCCCCACCAGGCAAGTGTTCTAAGAGCCCGTCGGCATCAATGTACCAGCTAATGTTGTGAGAGGCTGCATTCGGCTTCAGTGAATTTTTTTTTTTTTTTTTGAGATTCTTTCAACATGTTTGCCCATTTCGTGATGGATGATTTACAAGCACACCTGCCGACACCACGTTGAGTGTTCAGCAGTTTCTGACAAAAAAAATACCATGAGCCCCAGGTCCCACCCTCCTTAATCACCTGATTTCACCCTGAGTGACTTTTTTTGGTTTGCCGGATGGAAAAAGCCCTCAAAGAGAAACATTTTGCTGATGTGGAAGCGATAAAACAAAAAAAGGCAGAAGCACAAAAAGGCATCAAAATTGATGAGTTCAAAAACTTGTTATGAGCAGCGGAAAAAGCATCTTGATCAGTGGATCAAACAGCACACACTTTGAAGATGACTGAAGCTGAAACATGTAAGAACAGATACACAACATTTTATAAATTCTGGAGATTTTGTTGTTGATGTTCGCCTCTTGTATTTTCTTAAGAAAACCTTGGAAACAGAGCAAGCCAACTTCTGCTGGAGGGATGGTTTGGCATTGGGTATGTTTCTGTGAATGCCTTCTGAACACCAAGCACTGAGAATGAGCAAGACAGTCTCTGTACTTGAGATTTCAGGGAACAGTGGGAAAAGCAGAGAATTCAATGAGAACACTACCAGGGCATGACAGGTGCAATGACAGAGGTGTACTCAATATGCTTTGGAGCCACAGAAGAAAGCAAATTGCCTGAGTGCCACAGTCAGCCTCATGTACGTACAAGATTAATACCTCAGTATAGATTAATGGAACCTCCCCATCTGACACTATTTTCTGTTTGCATTTTTAATCAAGGTTAAATTTATATATAGTGTCTGATGATGTAGCATAAGAACATGAATGTACTTAATGCCATAGAACCGTATACTTACAATGGTTACAAGGCCGGGCATGGAGGCTCACACTGTAATCCCAGCACTTTGGG
>NW_007149494.1:0-748 GCF_000164805.1 Carlito syrichta | reverse complement strand
GTACTTGAGATTTCAGGGAACAGCGGGAAAAGCAGAAAATTCAATGAGAACACTACCAGGGCATGACAGGTGCAATGACAGAGGTGTGCTCAATATGCTTTGGAGCCACAGAAGAAAGCAAATTGCCTGAGTGCCACAGTCAGCCTCACGTACGTACAAGATTAATACCTCAGTATAGATTAATGGGACCTCCCCATCTGACACTATTTTCTGTTTGCATTTTTAATCAAGGTTAAATTTATATATAGTGTCTGATGATGTAGCATAAGAACATGAATGTACTTAATGCCATAGAACCGTATACTTACAAATGGTTAACAAGGCCAGGCATGGAGGCTCACACCTGTAATCCCAGCATTTTGGGAGTTCTAGGCAGGAGGATCACTTGAGTCCAGGAATTTAAGACCACCCTAGGCAACATAGCAATACCTCATCTCTACAAAAAAATTTAAAAATTAGCCAGACGTGTTGTGGCACATGACTGTAGTCCCAGTTTCTCAGGTGGCTGAGGCAGAAGGATCACCTGAGCCCAAGAGGTTGAGGCTATGGTAAGCCATGATCAGTCATTGTGAATGTCATGATTGTGCCATTGCACTCCAGCTGGACAACAGAGTGAGACCCTGACTCAAAAAAAATACAGAATGTTAACATGGTAAATTCTATATTATACATATTTTACCAAGATAATACAAGTCCAAAAAAATTTTTGATTTTCTACTACTCCCAAAAATATACGTACAATGAAAGA
>NW_007149493.1:0-4428 GCF_000164805.1 Carlito syrichta | reverse complement strand
TGCAGATAAAGGCATTGCTTATCACAGAAGCTGGCAGCTTCATGAATATTTATTGCCCCTGAAGACCTCCCAATATGACAAGATGTGGAGGTGGAAGACAGTGATGTTGGTAATCTTGATCCTGTGTAGGCCTGGGCTAATGTATGTTAGTTTGTTTTTCTAGTTTTGTTTTTTGTTTTGTTGTTTTTTTTTGTAAAGTTCAAAAAAGAAAAATAAATTAATTAAAAATCTTATAAATTAAGAATATAAAGACAAAATATTGGCTGGGAATTGTGGCTCAGCCTGTAATCCCAGCACTTTGGGAGGCCAAGGCGAGGATTGCCTGAGCCCAGGGGTTCAAAACCAGCCTGGACAACTTGATGAGACATTGTCTCTATAATAAATCACAAAAACTAGCTGGGCGTGGTGGCATGTGTCTGTAGTTCCAGCTACTTGGAAGGTTGAGGTGGAAGGATCACCTAAGCCCAGCAGATTGAGGTCACGGTGGCCATAAGCATGCCTCTGCCCTGAAAAAGCAAGACTCTAACAAAAAAAATTATGTGTGTGTGTGTGTGTATATATATATATATATATATATATTACAATTGTATAATGTGTTTATTTTGTGTCATCACAAAAGAGTCAAAAAGTTAAGTAAAAACTTCATAAAATAAAAATTTTACAGTAATCTAAGATCAATTTATTAATGAAGAAAAAATTAAAATAGATTCGAGTAGTCTAAGTGTATAGAGTTTATACAAAGTCCACAGTAGTGTCCTAGGTCTTCACATGCATTTTCACCACTCATTTACTGACTTCCCAACAGCAATGGTAAGCTCTATTCATGGTAAATGCCATGATACAGGCACAGGCATACCATTATTTTTCTCTTTATACTATATCTTTACTGAACTTTTTATATGTTCACATATGGTTAGATACACAAATACCATTGTGTTACAATTGCATACAGTATTCAGTATAGCTGCACATTATACAAGCTTGTAGCCTAGGAGCAATAAGTTAGACCATATGGCCTAGTTGTGCAGTAGACTAGGTAGTTTATGTTCGTATAAGTACACTTACGCGTGACGTACTTATTACACACAGCAAAATTGCCTAATGCATTTTTCAGAACATATTGTCAAATGACACATGGCTGTATATCATTTACAGCAGCAATTAAGAGTATTTCCAGAAATTAGTTTTAAAAGAGCTAATAATATATTGGAAAAAATATTCTCCTGGTGTGAACAACTGATGGATTCTATCAACATCCCGTTAAGCAAAATTAAATCCTCTGTATTTTTTATGTAAGAGATTTTATTTTATTTTTGTGAAGTCAGGGTTTCACTCTATTCCCTGGCCTCAAGTGATTCTCCTGCCTTGGCCTCCTAAAGTGCTGGTATTATAGGTGTGTGGCACTGGCCGGGTTTATTATTATTGTTAAACTATAGCAGTTAACTATTTTCTCCTCTCAAAATTTAAATAGAAACATCTTAAAATAGGAAATGTTCATAAAAGTTCTATGGAGTACAAATTTATTTAACATTAATGATCACTACCTGCTTGCTGAATATTATTCCCCTTAGCAAAAGTTTATTGGGAGCCTGGCAGTAGAGATTGCATTAGATGCTTATTTAAATTTACAACACCCTTATTAGAAAAAAAGTATTCCCGTTTTATGAATAAGAAAACTGGCCCAAGGAGATTAAATAATCTAGTCAAGATCTCATAGTTAATGAGTGGCAGCAGAGTTTCCTGTCTGGTCCATCTTGTTCAGCATTCCATCCTTCTTGTACAGTAGTATCCTTTGGCAAGACTGACCAGCAGTGCAAGTCAACTTGAAGTATGCTTAAAGAGCTATAAATTTAATATCAATTTGGTTTAAATTTGATTAAATAAATCTTGTTAATATTTTATAAGACAAATTAATGCTCTCTAAACAGCACATTTAAGCACATCAGCCACCATAAACTGCACCAACAAGATCACTCTCTTTAATCCTAAAAATAAATAAGGAAACTGTTCTTCCTCTCTTCCCCAATTGCATATCCCAATTTTGTTGTTGTTGTTGTTTTGTTTTTGTTTTTCTTTGAGAAAAGTTTTTATGACCAATCTTATTCAGGGTCAGAGAATTTTCTCAATGCGTTTTCCCATAGTAGGCTTTCTGAGAGAAAGTCATTTATTCTTGAAGTTAGGGAGACCATCAACACCAAGTTTGGGTCTGAGGTGGAATTTCCTGAATTATAAGCCCTATGATGGTTTTAAAATTTACTAATCCTACTTTATTATTGCTCAAATATTATTCAACAATACTTGGCTGCTATTTTAGAAGGAGTAGACACTGGAAGCAAGAAGGTATATTGACAATATATGGTAGTAAATTTTTGCATCTTTATTTTTTAGATAAACTGTAGACAGAAAAATGAAATATTTTTCTTTCCATTTTTAATTTTGTTATCATTATTCTTTGTTTTGTGTACCTCTCAATTCTAAAAAGATTTTTAAAATAGATAATCTGTATAAAAATTATCTTCGTGTATATTTCAGGAGAGATTTTTTGCTACACTCAGCACCATAACTAAAAGAGACATGTCCAGAAAGATGAAGAGACTAAACAATTCACATTCTACATTCTATATTGGTCTTTCTCTACATTCCAGCTCCCTGTTCCTTTACCTACCAAATACATATATATAATATATACCTCTGAGACTATTTCATCCTAAGAAGATACACTCTAGATTTAATTAAAGAGTTCTTCAATAAATAATATCTTATTCTGATAATGGTACCTATTGAATCATTAAATATTTGTCATTTTTAGTAGTGATTGATTATCTTTTTTATTTTTGTTAATTTTATGTCTTTTTATTTGAGTCAGGAATAAAGCACTGATACATAATTTATGGAGGAAAGTATCAGTAACCTCTCCACGAGGTAAATACATTTGAACCTCAAAATATATTAGTTCACATTTCCAAATGAGAAAAAAATGAAGAAATAGGAAATATGTTTTAACTTTATATTAATCATTTAGAATCATCAGAGGAAGGAATTCTATTGTCCTTTTCATAACTGTTTAAATTCATAGTGTTTCAAAAGATCTCACAGTTACCTTAATCAAATTCAATCCAGAAGCAGTTTTGATCATGAAAGTAAAGACCTAAGGTGATGGAATAGTATACCTAGTTGCACTTCAGCTGAAAAACAAAAGAGATATTTTCTCCCTTTCAACCTTTTGGATGTTTTGTGTATCAAATGAAAAAAGCCTATCTCACTGGATGTTTATATTATCAGTTGTTTTACTACTAAATGCTTATCTGTTTAAACAGCTTTTTCGAATGACATCATGTAAACCAAACCCTAGGATGTCAAATGTGAAGTAATGCAAATAAGTATAACCAACACGACCCAGGAACTGTGTCACTTATCTCTCCCAACAACCGTGTGCTATAATTTTGAGTGTATTATCTGAGGAAGAGCCAAAAAAAAAAAACAACGCACAAACACTATCATCCTTTGCAAGACACATACAATTTAGGGAAAGAAAGAGAAAAAGATCACAGTGAAACAAAACTAAAACAAAAAGCAGATAAATTGTTGGAAACAAAAAAAAAACGAGGAAAACAAGGTTAGAGGAGGAAGAATAGCAAGCAAGCATTGGGGCTGGGGATGAAACAGAATCTACCACATATCTACAATGGACCAGGATCTTCATGAGTATTCTGTCAACTAATCATTATGTTATCTAACTGCCTATGTGGAAGGTAGTTTTCTTTCTCAATTTATAGATGGTAAAATTTTAGCTTAGATAAAACTCTCAAATCATATTTAAATGAGAAATACAAGGGGATCCGAAAAAAAACAGGAATATATGTTTTTTAATTGTGTATTTATTCTTATGTTTAAACTTTTGTCAACTTCAAAGTATTGTGTTTGATGCAATATACCTTAAAGATGCTTTTTCAGCCACTCAAAACAGTTTTAGAACTCGCAATTTTGATGTATTTTAGTGTTTCTGACGATTTTTGTTTCACCTCTTCCACATCGGCAAAATGTTTCTCTTTGAAGATATTTTTCATCTGGGAAAACAAAACAAACAAAACAGTCGCTCTGAGCAAGATCTGGTGAATAAGGAAAGTAGGGCCTGGGGGACATGCTGTCTTTGAGTCAAAAGACAGCTGACTGCTCAGCGCAGTTTAGGCAGGTGCACTAGTAAATCATGCACTGTGAAATAGACAAATGTGTTGAAAAAATCTCAAAAAAAAAAAAAAACCGCACACACCAAAAAATTAGCTGAAGAAAATGCAGCATAGCTGGTACACTGATGCTGATGGATTCCTAGAACACTTACCTAAGGGGGGAAGCCTGTACCATAAAAGACCCCCCCTCCAAAACATAGTTCTGGAGTGTGTGTGTGTGTGTGTGTGTGTGTGTGCGCGC
>NW_007149492.1:0-578 GCF_000164805.1 Carlito syrichta | reverse complement strand
TAAACTTTTGTCAACTTCAAAGTATAGTGTTTGATGCAATATACCTTAAAGATGTTTTTTTCAGCCACTCAAAACAGTTTTAGAACTCGCAATTTTTGATGTATTTTAGTGTTTCTGACGATTTTTGTTTTCACCTCTTCCACATCGGCAAAATGTTTCTCTTTGAAGACATTTTTCATCTGGGAAAACAAAACAAACAAAACAGTCGCTCTGAGCAAGATCTGGTGAATAAGGAAAGTAGGGCCTGGGGGATATGCTGTCTTTGAGTCAAAAGACAGCTGACTGCTCAGCGCAGTTTAGGCAGGTGCACTAGTAAATCATGCACTGTGAAATAGACAAATGTGTTGAAAAAAATCTCAAAAAAAAAACAAAAAACCGCACACACCAAAAAATTAGCTGAAGAAAATGCAGCATAGCTGGTACACTGATGCTGATGGATTCCTAGAACACTTACCTAAGGGGGGAAGCCTGTACCATAAAAGACCCCCCCTCCAAAACATAGTTCTGGAGTGTGTGTGTGTGTGTGTGTGTGCACGCCCCCTTGTTTAATGTGTCATTTCATTTCTTCCTTCTATGCA
>NW_007149491.1:0-735 GCF_000164805.1 Carlito syrichta | reverse complement strand
TTCTCTGCTCTGTATCCTCTCATTAAATAATGAATGACTGTATCCTACCAGTGGAATTGCTGGACCAAATGATACTTCTATTGTTAAAGGGAAAAGAAGCAGCCTCTGCCACTGGGATTGTAAGGGGGGGTGAAAGAAATGGCTTCAGCCTTCAAACAGGCGTTACTCCCTTTCTGGAGGTTTTTCTTGAAGGTTTCTCTTCTGTAAACATTGCAAGATAAATTGTATCTTTACCTACTACACTAGTCTAAGTAGCACATCTGTTTCTGTAAAGTCGTTAACTTGCTGATGTTAGCAGAATATTGTGATAAGAGCTCTGGAAAATGTCCAACTCTAACTTTAGCTAACCAAGATATAAGCTAGGACTACTTAGAGCTCTGAGCGGGGGCTCAGGGCCGTCTTGCTTGCAAGCAGTCACTAGCTGGCAGAGCCTTGACTAATAAACTTCTCCTTTCTTAAAATTAAGTCAGTGGCCTGTTATTTAATCGCTCAGACCCTACTTCACTATGTTTGGCTTGTAGCAATTTCTTTTCTCATGTTTTACAGTAGCACATGGTTAGTTATATGCAAGAAAAAGACACAAAAGTTGATTTGCATATGAAAAAGACTTCTTTCCTATTATATTATTTCAAAGTCTTGTTAATCTTGACAAGAACAAAAGTAAAAAGATGAAAGTTGTGTTAGACTGCTCATGATGCAAGTAGTAGGGGTTGTTATAGCTATTAATTGGGTCTT
>NW_007149490.1:0-9123 GCF_000164805.1 Carlito syrichta | reverse complement strand
AGAGTTTAACCCTTGCATATGTTAGAAAAGGCCAAGCAGCATAGTGGGAAAATGGAAAAATGAACCATTACATTCTCAGGTTAGCTGTGAGTACTTTGCATAAACATGCCATTTTCTTCTTCCATGACTGCACAGAATTTCTTCAGCTGTACCAACAACAAAGACGGAAGACAGAAGGGCCTCAGCTGCCCAGACTCACTTTGCAGCCGGGGGACCTCAGCGCACCTTGACTTTGTCAATCAGGCAGGCCTCCAAGGCTGGCTCCCAACAGCACGCCTCTTCCCCTTGGAAGCCGGGCCGGTCTCTACTGAGACTCAGGGGTTGTGGGCTGCCCCATCTGGAGTCTGAGGACTGCCCCCTTGGGGTCTGGGGGAAGTTATTCCAGAGCAGGTGTCCTGGGGGTCACCGGGTCTGTCCTGGTTCCTGTGCCTGTTGCTCCTGCTGGACACCTGACCTGCCCTGTGTATGGGTGTCAGTGGTCACTCCCTGCCTGGGTACATGGATCTTGCTGGATCCTCGGCTGCTGCCCCTGAGCGGTTCTCATGACAGCATCTCTTTGGTCATTGAGGAGCTCGGTGCAGACAGCTGAGCCCTCTGTGTGACCTGGCCTGCGATGGGGTCTGCACTGGGTGTCCTGAGTCCCAGAGCATGCCTCTGAATCCAGATGCAGTCTTGGGTGCCTGGTCTGACTTTGGGTCTCCTGCCTCCCCTCTCTGGGTTTCTGAGCCTCCCGTCTTCACCTTCTCTGTCTCTAACCTTGCCGACCCCGTGCCCTCTCTGACTTTACCTCCACGCAATCTCCAGTTACAGGACACGGCCCCTTCTCTGACCAGTTGTCTCTGTCTCTCATATATGTGACCGATTCCAGTCACCAGCTGTGTATCTGCCTGCTCTGTGGCGGCTTCTGCTCCGGTGGGTTTTCTTTATCCTCCTTGGGTGTGAACAGTCAGGGCACTGAAACTGTTTCTTCTGCAGCTCTAGGGCCATCTGCGTGGCTGGATGGGGATCTGACTTGTCTTCCCACCTTGTCCCCAACTTCTCCAGGGATACCTTTCACATCTTTGGGCTGCCTTGCCGAGCTTGCTGAGCTAGGATCACGCATGACAGGAGGTTGGAGTCCTCAGCCCTGGGCTAGGTGTGTGCTTCTGTCCTGAGGCTTTACAGATGTGTATGTGTGTCTGCATCTTCATCCCGCCTCTTGCCTGCAGAGATCTGCCTAGCCCCTAAAGAATATTAGGCACCAGGGGGGTGGTTTTAGGATCATTGGGACTGAATGCATGTCTCTGTTGTTTGTCACTTGGGAAGTCCTCACTGAAGACTGCCTTCGTACCCAGCGTGATGCTTTCTGATCCGCTAAACTTCTTTGGAGTCTGTAGGACCCTCACTGCCGGCAGCATGCTGCTGTTTGTGCCTGCAGGCTGAGCCAGCCCCAAGACGTGTTGTGATGGCATTTCTCGGAACTGTGTGGGTAGCAGGGGGAAGTCTTTCCCTCATTTAGGGGGAGGAGAGTGGCGTGAGATTCCTGATGGAGAAGCAGAACATTCCCAGTACCCTGCGGCCTCTTATTTGCAGGGAAGGGTTCTCGAAAATACTGCCTTTGAACTCCTGGAGTTGATCATGATGTGTTTCTGCAGAAATGCAATGAGAAGTTCTTTCTGCATTCGGAGCCCTACTGGGAGGTGGGGTGAGAGGGTCCTGGAGCATGTCCTGCTGGCCCAGTGTTGGAACATGTAGGGTGCACATGGTGGGTGTGGGCAGACATGGGGCTTACTGTGTCATTTGCATATGGGGTCCAGATCGGGTTCAGGAGGTACCTTCAAGGTGCATGGACCACCTGTTGAAACCAACCAAGAGAAGGAAGGAGGTGGGGTTGGCTGATTTCTTCATGGGCCCCTGACTCTCTGAGTGTCCATCCACAACCCCCCTTGCTCGGTGTCACATTTTCTCACCCTCCGCCAGCCTAACCACAAAGGGATTTGCAGTTGGCGGGGTAGGTGGGGATGTGCTATTTTCCATTTTTATTGTTCCAACAGCAGAGTTCCTTTGCTTTTCTGAAACTGCTTCTATCTCAAATTCAGTTGGTCCCCCTGCCCCACCTGCATGTCCAGGTACTCAATTTCCTCACTTTCTGGTATAGTCATTTATGTACATTTTTCTCTTTTTTTGGTCCTCTTGCCTTCCTGTAGTTGTCTGCTATGCTGTTGATTGTTTATGTGCCAGATTTGTATTTTATTTTATTTGCTTATCTCCCGCCTCTCTTTCTTCTCCCCGACACCTACCCTGTGGCCTGTCAGATCCTGAAATCATATCACAGACAGTCTGGCTGGAGCCCAGGGTCTGTCCTGCTCTGACTGTGCCCACCCAGCCCCTCCCCTTCCCTGGAGCTCCAGGAGACCAGAAGGGGGCAGGCTGTTCTCAAAGTCCAGTATACCTGACTCTTGGGTTGCAAGGCAAGGAGAGGGCCAGACCATTTCGCAAGCCTCAAAAGTCCTTGCAACCTGCAGTTTGTTTCTAGACCCTGCCAAGGTTCCGGCACAGAAAGAGATTCAGGAGTGTTTTAAAAAAAACCCAAATCCCTCTGATTTCCCAGAGATGATCAGACACAGGCTTAGGAGATGGTGCTTCAGTTGTGTGCTCCATGGCAGCTGGGTGTGGGGTGGGCAGGACAGTGGTGGTTCTCGCATGTAGAGGGAATTTGTGAACTGGGGTGGTGGTGGGTGTGTTGCGGTGTCAGGCAGGCACTGTGTCTAGAGCATTTTCTAAAGCAAATCTCGTTACCTTCTTATGTCTACTCTTGGAGCTTCTGCCTCTTCTATGTTTGTGGAGGGTGGGGGTGCGACACTTGGGTGGATTGTATTTTTGGCACATTTAAGGAGCCAAGAAGAAATACCATGTTCCTCAGGCAGACAAGAGACAGAGGGAGTATCCACAAAAGATTTTCAAGCTTCCCTTTTCCTCTCAGCCTCTTTCAGAGCTCTTAAGCATTAGAATTACTGGGTGAATTGCAGCTGAGTTTTGTAGTTGTAACACTGATTCCTTCCCCGGGTCTCCAGTAAGCTGTGGACTTGACTGTCATCTCAGAATGTAAGGAACAGACGGGCTCACTCATTGAGGGAGGGAAAATATTGGGGGAGCTGTCAAAAAGATCAGCCTACAGGATCTGAATAGATTTCGGGGAAAATGAAAGAGAGTAGAGTGAATGTTTATTTCCTTTCCCTTTGGTGACCCTCTTCTTGAAGTCCTCACATTTACTGCTTGTGCTCTTAGATGAACTCTTGCTCAGTACGTTTTATCTAAGAAATCTCTTTTTTTTATTACTCTTCTCCTCTCCCCTCGCCCCAGACACAAAATAGAATGGGGTTTTTGTATTTAGCTGACCCTTTTGAATTGTTGATTTTTTGGCAGAAATTCCTCATGCTTCACGTTACTCAGATAACTCGGGCCTGTGTTAGACATTGGCAGTGACTTTGAAAGACAGATACGCTGGATACAGCTCACCTCTGGTTCCAACAGCCTTGGAGATGTTGTTTTTTTCTGTTCAAATGTTTTGAGACCAGAGGACATAGAAGGTATTTTATTGGTGGTTCTTTTTTTCACATGCTCAGTGGAGTTTTATTTTGTCTGAGCAATGCATTACACTTTGTATACAGAAATATGCATCATTGAACAATATTTATTTTATTGCAAATGTTGTCGTCTGTTTAATCACATACTGGCAAGTGTTAAATAAAATAGATAAATAAAAGTAGAAATTATATACGTAGGTATATATGTACATAATGTAAATTCTGTTATAAACACACACAAGCACACACACAAAACACACACACACACACACACACACACACACACACACACACACACACATTTCCTTCCAGGTTTTTCACACTTTAGACATCCTCTGTAGTTTATTAGTTCATTTTTTATCTTTCAGAAGGCCAGGTGGCCAAATGCTTGCTCTTTTTCAGATAGAAAGCCAACTGAGATATAAGTTCTTATTTACTGGTGATTAGCTTGGATCCATGGTCTTAATGGAAAAGGAAATTTGGTGGCTTAAGCTAAAGCAGAGACTTGACATGATTGCATCATTGTGTGTGTTGTGTGTGTGTTCACAGAAAATAAACAATCACGTAAGGGCATCTCTGAGTTAAGAATTGACCTTCCCTCTCAGAGCTGTTTATGACCAGTGGGGTCACCATCTATCTCTTTTAATATTTCAGTGCAAAAAGACCAACATGCACACCTGTTGCACTGTACAGTTCAGGGTGGCCCTCATCTCTATCTTTGGCCAGTGCTGCCCTACAAGTTGTCACTTCCAATAGCTCTGTTTCCTTTTCCTTCACATTTCCCCATTTCTGTGGGCCCAGATTTCTATCTACCAGAGGCAAAGAGAAAATACGTTGGGGAAAATAAAATCAGTGAAAAATAAACCCAACCCAAACCAAAACTAAACGTCAAGGAAAGGGGGTGGGAATAGGAGAAAACATCCCAGGAAGTGTGTGCCAGGCCCCAGCACAAATGAAAGAGGCCTCCATTCAATACCCCTTGGTGTGACATACTTGGTTCACATCTCGGTTTGGCCCTTTCCCGTCCCCATGACCTAGGGTGAGTTAGTCTGAGTGTGTTCCTCTATAAATTGGGGCTGCCTCATAGGTTGTGTGAGAAGAAAATGTAATAACACATGTGAACTGATGTTGGACTGGCACCTAGTCAATGCTCAATAGTGAGCTTTTTTTCTTAATATCTTTATTAAAAATTTATTTATTTGTGGTATGTTTGAAAATAAACAATTTCATGCAGTTATTCATTTCTCCACACAATGTAGGGTTTGAGTAAATTCAAGGGAGTAGAATGAATCTAGCTACCATGTGAGCAGGATGGAATGTGATAGGGGGAGGAGTCCTGACATTTACTGAGTGCCAGCTGTATGCACAGCATTATTTAGGTGTTTTCCATATGTTATGTTATTAAATGCTCACCCTCTAAAAAAATCCAGGAAGGAGGAGAGTGTTACTCAATTCACAAAATTGAAGCTAAGCACACCTGCCTGGATATTGCTGGTCTTATGATTGCTGGTTATGTGACAAGAAAGAACGGAGAACTTTGCAAGTACTATCTTGCTGTCTTTCTGACGCCTCTCAACTCTGGAAAAAGGACTGTTGCGTGCCATTTTATGGAGAGAAAATGGAGGCTCATAGAGGTGCAACTGATTGCTCACTAATATTACAAAGCTGTGGAATAGCAGAACTGGGATGCAAATCCAGGCCTGTCCCTTTTCAAATGACAAATGATGCCTGGATTTCTGAGCTCCTTGTCTGTGTAGTTCTTTGAAGAACCTTAAATGCAGCGATATCATTCCTGAATTTTTTTTTTTTGAGACAAGGCCTTGCTCTGTCACCCAGGCTAGAGTGAGATCATAGCTCACTGCTGCCTCAAACTCTTGAGCTCAAACGATCCCTCCACTTCAGCTTCCCAAGTAGCTGAGACTATAAGTACACGCCACCATGCCTGGCTAATTTTTAAAAACATTTTTGTAGAGACAGGGTCTTGATATGTTACCCAGTTTGATCTCAAACTCCTAGCCTTAGGGGATCCTCCTGCCTTATTGGAGATTTCTGAAAAGGTACCAACCCCAGAAAAGGAGCAGATATGCAGCTTACAGTGAATTAAGCCCCTAAGCCCTGATACAAATAGATGATAATTTATAACAATAATAACATAATAATAATAATAACAATAATATCTGCATAGCAGTTACAGTGTGCCAAGTGCTTTTAAAAATTAATACGTAATAGTTATGTATATTTTGGAGGGGTACATGTGGTATTTGGATACAGTAATATAATGTTTAATGATCAAATTAGAGTAATCAGGATATCCATCATTTCAAACATTTATCTTTTCTTTTTCCTGGGGACATTCAAATTCTTCTCTTCTAGCAGTTTTGAAATATGTAATAGATTATTGTAACTGCAGTCACCCTAGTGAGCTATCAAACTCTAGATCTTATTTCTTCTAACTGTATTTTTGTGCCCATTAATCACTTCTTCATCCCCTTCTCCACTCATCGTCTGGTAACGACCTATCTACTCTCTGTCTTCTTGAGATTCACTTTTTTAGCTCCCACATGAGTGAGAACATGTGATATTTATCTTTCTGTGCTTGGCTTATTTCACTTAGTATAATGGCCTCCATCTCCATCCATGCTGCTGCAAATGACGGGATTTCATTTTTTTTTAATGGATCAATAATATTCCATTGTGTATATGTACCACCCTCTCTTTATCCCTTTATCTCTTGATTCCAGTTTAGATTGATTTCATGTTTTAGCTGTTATGAATAGTGCCACAATAAACATAGGGCACAGAGAGGTCTTCAGTACACTGATTTCCTTTCTTTTGGATATGTATGAAGTAGTGTATTGCTGGCTCATATGATAGATCTGTTTATAGTCTTTTGAGGAACCTCCATACTGTTTTCCTCAGCGGCGGTGCTAATTTACATTCCCACCAACAGTGTGCAAGGGTTCCCCTTTCTTACATCCTCACCAGAATCTGTTACTTTTTGTCTTTTTGATGAAAGCCATTTTAACTGGGGTTAGATGACATCTCGTTGTGGTTTTGATTTGCATTTCCCTGATGATTAGTAATGTTGAGCATTTTAAAAATATACCTGTTGACCATTTATATGACTTCTTTTGAGAAATGTCTTTTCAGATCTCTTGCCCATTTTTAAATTGAATTATTTGGTTTTTTTGCTATTGAATCGAGTTCTTCATATATTCTGTTTATTCATCTTTTGTCAGATGGATAGTCTGCATCTATTTTCTCCCATCCTGGAGGTTGTCTCTTCATTTTGCTGAGTATTTCCTTGGCATGGCAGATACTTTTTAAACTTTGACGTAATCTCATTTGTCTGCTTTTGAAGTCTTTCCCAAAAAATCTTTGCCCAGATCAATGTCCTTAAATGTTTCCCCAATGTTTTCTTCTAGTAGTTTCAGGTCTTCAATTTAAGTTTTTAATCTATTTTGATTTGATATTGGTATATGGAAAGAGATAGGGGTCTGGCTCCATTAGTACTACCGTCTGTAAGGTCATGGCTGTCCAGTTTTCCCAGCACAATTTATTGAAGAGACTGTCCTTTCCCCAGTGTATGTGTTTTGTAGCCTTTGTCGAAAATGAGTTGGCTGTCAGTGTGTGGATTTCTTTCCGGGTTCTCTGTTCTGTTTGTCAGGAACTGTTTTAAATCCTTTATGTGTATTAGCACATTTAATCCTTCAAGCTGTGTACTGTTATATTTTCAACAGCTTACAGTCATGGTGCTTGATATAACCAAGCCTTGTTCTTACAGGTGCTTTACGAATATTAACTCATTTAGAACTCATGCTATAGAGAGGAAACTGAGGCATAGAGTGCTCAAGCAACTTCCCATGGTCCACACTTAATAAATAGCAGAGGCAGGGTTTGAACCCACGCAGTTTGAGCTTTTAACCACTCTGCTCCACATCCTCCCTTCTATCAGCATCTTGTGAAGGTTCCCAACCTTGTAATCATAGAACTCACAAGTGGGCACACAGTAATTGATTTTGTCAAAATTCCCAACCTCAAGGAAAGGGTTTTATTTTATTTTAAAAAATTTTTCTTGTATATATTTAAGGTATACAATATGACATTTTCATATACATATAGATAGTGAAAAGATTACTTACAGTCAAGCAAACGAATACATTCATCACCTCACAGATACCCATTTTTGGTTGCAAGAGCACTTAAAATCTATTCTTTTAGCAAAAACTTCAAGTCCAATACAATATTAAGTGTAGCTCTCATGTTGTACGTTAGATCTCGAGACTTTTTATCCTCCATAGCTGCTACTTGACGTCTTTTGACCTACATCTTCTCTTTTGAGGACAGGATTTTATGGTCCTGGAAAAGAAAGCATCACCCAGTAGTAAAATATGCAGCAAGTCTATCAGGGAATAATTGAATTTGAACTGTCAAATTGCCTAGAAAAAAGAGCTCTGAGTGCAGCTTGCTCCCGCCAGGGGGAGGAGGGGCAAGAGGGTGTTGTGCAGTGTTCCTGAACCAGTGGAAATGGACTTTTCTGGTCCCTAGCAGACTCCTGCTGCTCTCATTTAGTTATACTGCTCCGTTGTTAGCCCACTGAGGAACCCACATCTTGACACCTAAGGGCCTGGGGTCATGTAGCACATTGCAGGAAGAACTATCTCCACGAACATGCAGGAACATCGTCTTGTGGGCAATTCCATCTGCTTGCAGCAGAAACTACCCGTTTGCCTGCAGATACTCATCACGTTGAGCTTTGGGGATCCCTTGGTTAGATTGCCCCATCCAGGTTGAAAGTCAGAGACATTACAAACAAGGAAGTGGCGGTTGTGAGGGGTAGTGTCACCTTTAGGCCTGAGTGTGTAAACTGGCATTATCAGTGTCCGGGACTGAGAGCCCAGATACCCTGCCAAATTAGGGAGGAGGTAGGACTTATTCTGAAGCTTTGTGTGTGTATGTGGTGGGGATGGGGGTGGGGGGAAGTCTTCTCCTTCAAGGCCCCTTGAGGGCAATGAAATGGATTTGTCCTGTCCCAGGCTTGGTTTGTTCAGGCCAGGTGAGCAAATGCTTCTTATATGGGCATCAAATCAAGGCTGATGTGTCCAAGTTGATGTGGGTGCTAATTTTGGGTCGGTGCTAATGAGGTAATGAGGCAATAGGCCTTCCTGTCTCCTCCCAGCTCATCCTTTGCTTGTAATCCTTGGCCAGGAGGCACATGGCTTTTGTTTAAACTGAGTTCGTGGAGTGGAAAGGAGTTTGCAGGTGTTCCCTGTCCAAGGGACACAAACATTGTAACTGTGATGATGAGGATGATGAGGACAAAGGGGGGAGGAGAATTTATTTTATTGAGTGTTTGCCAGACACTGTGGAAGGACTAGAAAGACATGATCTTATTGGATCCTTACAGCTTCCTGCAAGTTAAGGGCTATTCTCATCTGTTTTACTGATTAGAAATAACAAAAATGAAGGCAGTAAGTTGTATGAAAGTTAAGCAGATAAGAAGTGGTCAGACTAGGGACTGAGGTTGGGTGGTGTTTCCAAAGACTGTGTTCTTAGT
>NW_007149489.1:0-6931 GCF_000164805.1 Carlito syrichta | reverse complement strand
AGAGTTTAACCCTTGCATATGTTAGAAAAGGCCAAGCAGCATAGTGGGAAAATGGAAAAATGAACCATTACATTCTCAGGTTAGCTGTGAGTACTTTGCATAAACATGCCATTTTCTTCTTCCATGACTGCACAGAATTTCTTCAGCTGTACCAACAACAAAGACGGAAGACAGAAGGGCCTCAGCTGCCCAGACTCACTTTGCAGCCGGGGGACCTCAGCGCACCTTGACTTTGTCAATCAGGCAGGCCTCCAAGGCTGGCTCCCAACAGCACGCCTCTTCCCCTTGGAAGCCGGGCCGGTCTCTACTGAGACTCAGGGGTTGTGGGCTGCCCCATCTGGAGTCTGAGGACTGCCCCCTTGGGGTCTGGGGGAAGTTATTCCAGAGCAGGTGTCCTGGGGGTCACCGGGTCTGTCCTGGTTCCTGTGCCTGTTGCTCCTGCTGGACACCTGACCTGCCCTGTGTATGGGTGTCAGTGGTCACTCCCTGCCTGGGTACATGGATCTTGCTGGATCCTCGGCTGCTGCCCCTGAGCGGTTCTCATGACAGCATCTCTTTGGTCATTGAGGAGCTCGGTGCAGACAGCTGAGCCCTCTGTGTGACCTGGCCTGCGATGGGGTCTGCACTGGGTGTCCTGAGTCCCAGAGCATGCCTCTGAATCCAGATGCAGTCTTGGGTGCCTGGTCTGACTTTGGGTCTCCTGCCTCCCCTCTCTGGGTTTCTGAGCCTCCCGTCTTCACCTTCTCTGTCTCTAACCTTGCCGACCCCGTGCCCTCTCTGACTTTACCTCCACGCAATCTCCAGTTACAGGACACGGCCCCTTCTCTGACCAGTTGTCTCTGTCTCTCATATATGTGACCGATTCCAGTCACCAGCTGTGTATCTGCCTGCTCTGTGGCGGCTTCTGCTCCGGTGGGTTTTCTTTATCCTCCTTGGGTGTGAACAGTCAGGGCACTGAAACTGTTTCTTCTGCAGCTCTAGGGCCATCTGCGTGGCTGGATGGGGATCTGACTTGTCTTCCCACCTTGTCCCCAACTTCTCCAGGGATACCTTTCACATCTTTGGGCTGCCTTGCCGAGCTTGCTGAGCTAGGATCACGCATGACAGGAGGTTGGAGTCCTCAGCCCTGGGCTAGGTGTGTGCTTCTGTCCTGAGGCTTTACAGATGTGTATGTGTGTCTGCATCTTCATCCCGCCTCTTGCCTGCAGAGATCTGCCTAGCCCCTAAAGAATATTAGGCACCAGGGGGGTGGTTTTAGGATCATTGGGACTGAATGCATGTCTCTGTTGTTTGTCACTTGGGAAGTCCTCACTGAAGACTGCCTTCGTACCCAGCGTGATGCTTTCTGATCCGCTAAACTTCTTTGGAGTCTGTAGGACCCTCACTGCCGGCAGCATGCTGCTGTTTGTGCCTGCAGGCTGAGCCAGCCCCAAGACGTGTTGTGATGGCATTTCTCGGAACTGTGTGGGTAGCAGGGGGAAGTCTTTCCCTCATTTAGGGGGAGGAGAGTGGCGTGAGATTCCTGATGGAGAAGCAGAACATTCCCAGTACCCTGCGGCCTCTTATTTGCAGGGAAGGGTTCTCGAAAATACTGCCTTTGAACTCCTGGAGTTGATCATGATGTGTTTCTGCAGAAATGCAATGAGAAGTTCTTTCTGCATTCGGAGCCCTACTGGGAGGTGGGGTGAGAGGGTCCTGGAGCATGTCCTGCTGGCCCAGTGTTGGAACATGTAGGGTGCACATGGTGGGTGTGGGCAGACATGGGGCTTACTGTGTCATTTGCATATGGGGTCCAGATCGGGTTCAGGAGGTACCTTCAAGGTGCATGGACCACCTGTTGAAACCAACCAAGAGAAGGAAGGAGGTGGGGTTGGCTGATTTCTTCATGGGCCCCTGACTCTCTGAGTGTCCATCCACAACCCCCCTTGCTCGGTGTCACATTTTCTCACCCTCCGCCAGCCTAACCACAAAGGGATTTGCAGTTGGCGGGGTAGGTGGGGATGTGCTATTTTCCATTTTTATTGTTCCAACAGCAGAGTTCCTTTGCTTTTCTGAAACTGCTTCTATCTCAAATTCAGTTGGTCCCCCTGCCCCACCTGCATGTCCAGGTACTCAATTTCCTCACTTTCTGGTATAGTCATTTATGTACATTTTTCTCTTTTTTTGGTCCTCTTGCCTTCCTGTAGTTGTCTGCTATGCTGTTGATTGTTTATGTGCCAGATTTGTATTTTATTTTATTTGCTTATCTCCCGCCTCTCTTTCTTCTCCCCGACACCTACCCTGTGGCCTGTCAGATCCTGAAATCATATCACAGACAGTCTGGCTGGAGCCCAGGGTCTGTCCTGCTCTGACTGTGCCCACCCAGCCCCTCCCCTTCCCTGGAGCTCCAGGAGACCAGAAGGGGGCAGGCTGTTCTCAAAGTCCAGTATACCTGACTCTTGGGTTGCAAGGCAAGGAGAGGGCCAGACCATTTCGCAAGCCTCAAAAGTCCTTGCAACCTGCAGTTTGTTTCTAGACCCTGCCAAGGTTCCGGCACAGAAAGAGATTCAGGAGTGTTTTAAAAAAAACCCAAATCCCTCTGATTTCCCAGAGATGATCAGACACAGGCTTAGGAGATGGTGCTTCAGTTGTGTGCTCCATGGCAGCTGGGTGTGGGGTGGGCAGGACAGTGGTGGTTCTCGCATGTAGAGGGAATTTGTGAACTGGGGTGGTGGTGGGTGTGTTGCGGTGTCAGGCAGGCACTGTGTCTAGAGCATTTTCTAAAGCAAATCTCGTTACCTTCTTATGTCTACTCTTGGAGCTTCTGCCTCTTCTATGTTTGTGGAGGGTGGGGGTGCGACACTTGGGTGGATTGTATTTTTGGCACATTTAAGGAGCCAAGAAGAAATACCATGTTCCTCAGGCAGACAAGAGACAGAGGGAGTATCCACAAAAGATTTTCAAGCTTCCCTTTTCCTCTCAGCCTCTTTCAGAGCTCTTAAGCATTAGAATTACTGGGTGAATTGCAGCTGAGTTTTGTAGTTGTAACACTGATTCCTTCCCCGGGTCTCCAGTAAGCTGTGGACTTGACTGTCATCTCAGAATGTAAGGAACAGACGGGCTCACTCATTGAGGGAGGGAAAATATTGGGGGAGCTGTCAAAAAGATCAGCCTACAGGATCTGAATAGATTTCGGGGAAAATGAAAGAGAGTAGAGTGAATGTTTATTTCCTTTCCCTTTGGTGACCCTCTTCTTGAAGTCCTCACATTTACTGCTTGTGCTCTTAGATGAACTCTTGCTCAGTACGTTTTATCTAAGAAATCTCTTTTTTTTATTACTCTTCTCCTCTCCCCTCGCCCCAGACACAAAATAGAATGGGGTTTTTGTATTTAGCTGACCCTTTTGAATTGTTGATTTTTTGGCAGAAATTCCTCATGCTTCACGTTACTCAGATAACTCGGGCCTGTGTTAGACATTGGCAGTGACTTTGAAAGACAGATACGCTGGATACAGCTCACCTCTGGTTCCAACAGCCTTGGAGATGTTGTTTTTTTCTGTTCAAATGTTTTGAGACCAGAGGACATAGAAGGTATTTTATTGGTGGTTCTTTTTTTCACACGCTCAGTGGAGTTTTATTTTGTCTGAGCAATGCATTACACTTTGTATACAGAAATATGCATCATTGAACAATATTTATTTTATTGCAAATGTTGTCGTCTGTTTAATCACATACTGGAAAGTGTTAAATAAAATAGATAAATAAAAGTAGAAATTATATACATAGGTATATATGTACATAATGTAAATTCTGTTATAAACACACACAAGCACACACACAAAACACACACACACACACACACACACACACACACACACACACACACACACACACATTTCCTTCCAGGTTTTTCACACTTTAGACATCCTCTGTAGTTTATTAGTTCATTTTTTATCTTTCAGAAGGCCAGGTGGTCAAATGCTTGCTCTTTTTCAGATAAGAAAGCCAACTGAGATATAAGTTCTTATTTTACTGGTGATTAGCTTGGATCCGTGGTCTTAATGGAAAAGGAAATTTGGTGGCTTAAGCTAAAGCAGAGACTTGACATGATTGCATCATTGTGTGTGTTGTGTGTGTGTTCACAGAAAATAAACAATCACGTAAGGGCATCTCTGAGTTAAGAATTGACCTTCCCTCTCAGAGCTGTTTATGACCAGTGGGGTCACCATCTATCTCTTTTAATATTTCAGTGCAAAAAGACCAACATGCACACCTGTTGCACTGTACAGTTCAGGGTGGCCCTCATCTCTATCTTTGGCCAGTGCTGCCCTACAAGTTGTCACTTCCAATAGCTCTGTTTCCTTTTCCTTCACATTTCCCCATTTCTGTGGGCCCAGATTTCTATCTACCAGAGGCAAAGAGAAAATACGTTGGGGAAAATAAAATCAGTGAAAAATAAACCCAACCCAAACCAAAACTAAACGTCAAGGAAAGGGGGTGGGAATAGGAGAAAACATCCCAGGAAGTGTGTGCCAGGCCCCAGCACAAATGAAAGAGGCCTCCATTCAATACCCCTTGGTGTGACATACTTGGTTCACATCTCGGTTTGGCCCTTTCCCGTCCCCATGACCTAGGGTGAGTTAGTCTGAGTGTGTTCCTCTATAAATTGGGGCTGCCTCATAGGTTGTGTGAGAAGAAAATGTAATAACACATGTGAACTGATGTTGGACTGGCACCTAGTCAATGCTCAATAGTGAGCTTTTTTTCTTAATATCTTTATTAAAAATTTATTTATTTGTGGTATGTTTGAAAATAAACAATTTCATGCAGTTATTCATTTCTCCACACAATGTAGGGTTTGAGTAAATTCAAGGGAGTAGAATGAATCTAGCTACCATGTGAGCAGGATGGAATGTGATAGGGGGAGGAGTCCTGACATTTACTGAGTGCCAGCTGTATGCACAGCATTATTTAGGTGTTTTCCATATGTTATGTTATTAAATGCTCACCCTCTAAAAAAATCCAGGAAGGAGGAGAGTGTTACTCAATTCACAAAATTGAAGCTAAGCACACCTGCCTGGATATTGCTGGTCTTATGATTGCTGGTTATGTGACAAGAAAGAACGGAGAACTTTGCAAGTACTATCTTGCTGTCTTTCTGACGCCTCTCAACTCTGGAAAAAGGACTGTTGCGTGCCATTTTATGGAGAGAAAATGGAGGCTCATAGAGGTGCAACTGATTGCTCACTAATATTACAAAGCTGTGGAATAGCAGAACTGGGATGCAAATCCAGGCCTGTCCCTTTTCAAATGACAAATGATGCCTGGATTTCTGAGCTCCTTGTCTGTGTAGTTCTTTGAAGAACCTTAAATGCAGCGATATCATTCCTGAATTTTTTTTTTTTGAGACAAGGCCTTGCTCTGTCACCCAGGCTAGAGTGAGATCATAGCTCACTGCTGCCTCAAACTCTTGAGCTCAAACGATCCCTCCACTTCAGCTTCCCAAGTAGCTGAGACTATAAGTACACGCCACCATGCCTGGCTAATTTTTAAAAACATTTTTGTAGAGACAGGGTCTTGATATGTTACCCAGTTTGATCTCAAACTCCTAGCCTTAGGGGATCCTCCTGCCTTATTGGAGATTTCTGAAAAGGTACCAACCCCAGAAAAGGAGCAGATATGCAGCTTACAGTGAATTAAGCCCCTAAGCCCTGATACAAATAGATGATAATTTATAACAATAATAACATAATAATAATAATAACAATAATATCTGCATAGCAGTTACAGTGTGCCAAGTGCTTTTAAAAATTAATACGTAATAGTTATGTATATTTTGGAGGGGTACATGTGGTATTTGGATACAGTAATATAATGTTTAATGATCAAATTAGAGTAATCAGGATATCCATCATTTCAAACATTTATCTTTTCTTTTTCCTGGGGACATTCAAATTCTTCTCTTCTAGCAGTTTTGAAATATGTAATAGATTATTGTAACTGCAGTCACCCTAGTGAGCTATCAAACTCTAGATCTTATTTCTTCTAACTGTATTTTTGTGCCCAATTAATCACTTCTTCATCCCCTTCTCCACTCATCGTCTGGTAACGACCTATCTACTCTCTGTCTTCTTGAGATTCACTTTTTTAGCTCCCACATGAGTGAGAACATGTGATATTTATCTTTCTGTGCTTGGCTTATTTCACTTAGTATAATGGCCTCCATCTCCATCCATGCTGCTGCAAATGACGGGATTTCATTTTTTTTTAATGGATCAATAATATTCCATTGTGTATATGTACCACCCTCTCTTTATCCCTTTATCTCTTGATTCCAGTTTAGATTGATTTCATGTTTTAGCTGTTATGAATAGTGCCACAATAAACATAGGGCACAGAGAGGTCTTCAGTACACTGATTTCCTTTCTTTTGGATATGTATGAAGTAGTGTATTGCTGGCTCATATGATAGATCTGTTTATAGTCTTTTGAGGAACCTCCATACTGTTTTCCTCAGCGGCGGTGCTAATTTACATTCCCACCAACAGTGTGCAAGGGTTCCCCTTTCTTACATCCTCACGAGAATCTGTTACTTTTTGTCTTTTTGATGAAAGCCATTTTAACTGGGGTTAGATGACATCTCGTTGTGGTTTTGATTTGCATTTCCCTGATGATTAGTAATGTTGAGCATTTTAAAAATATACCTGTTGACTATTTATATGACTTCTTTTGAGAAATGTCTTTTCAGATCTCTTGCCCATTTTTAAATTGAATTATTTGGTTTTTTTGCTATTGAATCGAGTTCTTCATATATTCTGTTTATTCATCTTTTGTCAGATGGATAGTCTGCATCTATTTTCTCCCATCCTGGAGGTTGTCTCTTCATTTTGCTGAGTATTTCCTTGCATGCAGATACTTTTTAAACTTTGACGTATCTCATTTGTCTGCTTTTGA
>NW_007149488.1:0-5501 GCF_000164805.1 Carlito syrichta | reverse complement strand
GCTTGTAATCCTTGGCCAGGAGGCACATGGCTTTTGTTTAAACTGAGTTCGTGGAGTGGAAAGGAGTTTGCAGGGGTTCCCTGTCCAAGGGACACAAACATTGTAACTGTGATGATGAGGATGATGAGGACAAAGGGGGGAGGAGAATTTATTTTATTGAGTGTTTGCCAGACACTGTGGAAGGACTAGAAAGACATGATCTTATTGGATCCTTACAGCTTCCTGCAAGTTAAGGGCTATTCTCATCTGTTTTACTGATTAGAAATAACAAAAATGAAGGCAGTAAGTTGTATGAAAGTTAAGCAGATAAGAAGTGGTCAGACTAGGGACTGAGGTTGGGTGGTGTTTCCAAAGACTGTGTTCTTAGTCTGTATCTAAATCAGAGTCGGTAAGTTCCATTCATGCATGCATGCATTTGTTCATCCATTCATCCATTGGTCTGTTCATCTATTCACTGGTTTGTTCATCTCTCCATTCACCCACCCATCCATCCATTCATTTGTCTGTTCATCCATCCATTGGCCCATCCATCCATTCAGCCACCCATCCATCCACACACCCATGCAGCCATCTATCCATACACCCATTCTCCATGCCAATGGTTAGAGTATGCCAGGCTCCATGCTCAGCACTGGGACTACCTTGGTGAACAAAACAAAGGTGCCCCCTGCTCTTCAGGAGGACTAGTCTAGCAGACAAGGATGAGGGCCCCTGCTGATATATGGCCTATCCACAGAGAGGTGCCTCTCACATCCTAGACTGGTTCATTGCTGATTCCTTTTCACATGATGGCCTCTTGGACACAAGAGGAAGCTGTCCTCTGGAAAGGCTGAGGGAGATATAGTGTTATTCAAGGCCCTGGAAGCCTCAGGTCTCTGCCATCCCAGAACTGCCGGACATGAGGCTTGGATTGCTTTACTCATGGGACTAAGCTCTTTTTCTTGAAGCTGAGAGACATGTCTGGAGATGAGCAGATAGACAGATGATCTTGGGAGGTAGGTCATGTGATGTTTAGAAAGAAGACAGTGCTCTGACATCATCTCTGTGCACCCTGGGCACATCATGTCACCTCTCTGGGGCCCAATTTCCCCTTCTGAGGCACAGAGGCCATGAAGGCACCACCTGGCAGGGCTTGGTGTTGAGGCACATCCCTGGGCCATGGGCAGGGCGATGTGCTTCCTCCTTGATGCAGCGGCACCATGGGAGATGTTTTCAATATCAGGGCTGGGGGTAGGAGGGGTGAGGGGGACTCTCAAATCTGCAGCCCATGGGTGGGTTTGCTTTAGCACACAGGGTGTGTTAGAATAAACAGACATGGAAATGTAAAGATTAGGATATGCCAAAGGAGTGTGGAGTTTTGGAATTCCTTGAAAAGTCACAAGGACCAGCAGTCCTGGGCCCACATTCTTGCTTCGTGCTAAGTGGCCAGGAGGAGGAATAGTTATCCCTACCCATACCCTCCAGACTGCCCAGCCCCCCCCCAAGATCTCTTCTGTCATCTACAATACCTGATGGCCCCTCAAGATCTTTGTGTTGTTGTGATGAGCTAAAAATCAATGTCTGTGTTCACCTCATTCCTATGGGACTTATTCTCAGCCCTTATTTGCCTCGACTGACTGTGCCTTCCCCTGGGCACAGTGGAGGTTCCCTTCCCCCCTTCTGGTGGTGGATACCCAGAACATGCAAATTCTTATGAGCACTAGGCCATTCTGAAGGCAGATATACTCAATAAAAATAGAATCATACATTCTGCAGTCTGGTCAACTGGTTTCCCCTTTGTGGGTTGTGTGGGTAGCAGGATCTTTTGAATTGTCTGTCCTCCCATCCCAGGTTCCCATGACCTCTCCCCCTGATGGCATGCATTAGGATATTGGGAGTTTCAGAGATGAGAAGCAAATGGAAGAGTAAAACATTCTGGAGCACTTGGCTTGGTCCCCAACGCTGGCAGGGACGGACTGTGACTTTCATCTCCATGTCTCTCTGGCACTTCATCATATGATGCTAATAAGCCTACCTCCCTCCTTGGTTGTGAGGATTAAATTTGATAAACAGATGAGAAAGTGCTTTGAAGCTCAAAAAGCCCCATATGAATATAAGATGTGGCTCATGTCTCAGAGCAGAAGAGCGTGGGAGTGTTCAGACCCGCTGTCTGTACCCCCCTTCCTGCCCACACTATTCTGTAGCCCCTGGAGGACAAGGAACAAACAAGTGAAATCCCCAAGAGGTTTCACTCACTCATCTGTTCATTCAACAGACATTGGTGGAGGGTCTGCTGTGTGTTGGGCCTTTTACAAAGCCAGATGAGGAAAGACAGATGTGACCCTGCCCTCCTGCAATTTGTAGTCTGTGGACAGGATGACCCCCACACAAAAACAAACAGTATTTTTAAAAAATCAAATTGTCATAAGCACAGTAAAGGAAACTATTGGTGTTGCTGAAAAAAATAAGGGACTGTACACGAGCAATTATTTTGGATGGGCTGGATTTATTTTGCTTATTTTGTGGTTAAGATATATTTTGGATGGATGCCTTTTGCCTGAGTAGTTCCAAGCCAACCCCAGGAATCCCAAATGGGGTGTAGACACCAGTCATGATTCAGCAGTGACTGGAAGGCTACATGGGCAAACCATCTTTAATAGGATAGTGTTTTATAAATGCATATTTGCACAATATTTATTCACTTCTTAAGTTTTGCAAATGGCCTTTTAACTGCTTTTTAAAACCAGAAAGTACAATATGTACATTTATTCTAAATGTTCAGCTTGATGAATTTTCACAAACTGAACACACCCAGGTAACCCAGACCAGGAATCAGATTGTCAACATCCTAAAGGCACCTGTCTTCTTCTTGGGTCCACATTTTAGAAAATGGTTAATAACTGTGTATTTCTTTAAATGCATGTTAGGGAAAATGTATAAATATAACCTGTCAACCAAAATAGTAACTTAAGGCTCTTATTGTGAGCATGCAGGTAAAGTAATATTTAAGTGAAAAGAATTTAGCAAGATGGAAACACAGACGTAATAGTAGGAATCCCTGACAGTGTTCCTAATCTTGACTGCAACTTGGTTGGGGAATGAAGGAAGGGCTGGGAGACCAAGGTTTGGTAAACGTCTGCTTCTCCAGTTTGAACAGCCTTTGCTTCTCCAGTAAACCGCTGTGCTGTTTGGTTCTAAAGTTCAAGTGCAGGGGATGGAAGTGAGACATGAGGAGAAACTGTGCTCTAGGTCTCTTTGAATGGAAGTCCCCATCATAGCCCTGTCTGGTGTGCTGGCTTGCTGCCTGCATTGTTGCTGCAGTTCTGAGAAGTAACAGTCCCTGAGGACTCCCTAAGCCTGTCATCTGTGACTTCGGTCTGGGCTCTCCCTGTGCATCTTTTGGATTCACTGTGCATTCACTTCACATGGAGTGTTTGTACTCCAGTCTTCCATGTGTTGGACATGAAATTAGTATGATGAATGGGTTCCCAAATTGACCTGTAATGACTGCATTAACTTAACCTTGAACCAAGACTCTCCTATTCAGAGCCAGGGTAACAGAACCTCAGTGCAGTGCTCACAACAATTCCAAAGGGCAGTGGGGATGACTAATCATTTCATAATGAGCAAGGGGAGAAGCAATAAAAACCATGAGCCCAAGAACGGTGTGATCATTTTGCAAAGTCTCAACCCTCAGCCAGACTCATGTTCATAAAATAAACAAATGTTTTTGGTAATGGAGAGCTAATGTATACATTATTTAAGTATAGTATTAAACCAGACTAGATGGATCAAGAAATACAGTGGTTACCTCATTAAGCATCCTTTTTTTGGGGGATGTGGAAAAGTTATTCTCTTTTCCTTTTTTTTCCCTCTTCCTTTGCTTAGGGAAATGGGGCTTTATTTATTTATTTATTTTTGGTCTCAGACTAGTGACTGCCTTCTGTTTATTTTTTAATGTAGGACCAGACTTTGCAGATGCTCTTTTTGAAATAAAAGCCTATTCATTGTCTCTCTTTCACTGTCTCTTTTATCCCCAGCTCAGAAGGGGCAGCTATTACAAAAGACAGAGAACCCCATTGGCTTGTCCTTGAGTGCTGCAGATGAGATCGTTTCTGGGGTGCAGCTTTCCTGTTGCCTGCTTTGCCTCCCAATCCTGTTGAGGAATACTTTTTGAGTTGTTGCCTCTGGTTTCCTCTTGTTTAGAAGGTGAGGTGAAGATAGAGCATGGGGATGTTTGGAGAAACATCTCAGAAAGGATATTTAGGGAAAGACTGGGTGGTTTGCACATGGGTGTGGGTTAGATAATGAACTCTTCTTAGGTCTGAAGGTTTTCTTTAGGGTTAAAACCAAAAACAAACTGCCACGTTGGGAGGAAACCGATTGTTTATTGGAGTGAACAGGTGGATAGAACCCTCCAACAAAAGTGGGCAGTGGAAAGTACTTATGGGGAACGTGTGACCCAGAAGTAAACCTGGCTCTTTGTGGCTCCGATCTGGGCTACAGGTGGACTCATGGCAGCACAGGGTCCCCCTTCCTCTTCCTCCTCCTCTTCTCTTCCTTTCTTAATTTTTTTTAAAAAGTGCATTTTTAGAATCAAGATTTAAATTAGTAGCCCAAATCAGTGATTTCAAATCAAAATCTAATTTGAAATTGCTGTTAAAATTTTTGAAATTCTGATCTTCATGCCCAAAGCCATAACAATTTGAGTGAGGGGTGAGTTGGCTGCCCCCTCCACAGGGGACTCATGCTCTCTAGTGTGTCATGGGATACTTTGCTTATTAGTGTTCATTTTAAGGCCACTGCTGGGGTTTGAGTTTACAACTCAGAATAATAATAATAATAATAATAATAATAATAATAATAGCTGTTATCTTTTAGATGTTCACATGTGCCAGGCACTGTGCTGGGCAGCATCTCATAGATTAAACACATTTAATCATTACAACATTATTATGAAGTGACTGCTGCTAGTACTCGTGGTTATAGATAAGGAAACTGAGGCATAGAGAGAGTAAGGAATCATATGTAGTCACAGAGCAGTGGGCTTAGAATTTCAACTCAGGCATTGTGACTTGGTAACCCATGTGTCAAATACCACACATGTGCTATGCTTAACAAAGCAATTCCAATAAGGTAGTCTTCAGAATGTCTCTGAAAGAAAGTGGGGACTGTCTGCCCATTGCATGGATAGAACCAGAGACCAAGCAGTGTCAAACCAAGTAGTGTCAAAAAAAAGTCACCAAGGTCAAACCATGGTGTAGAACAACGGGCAAGGTGACTTACTCTCTGAAAGAAAGGATGGGCATGAACACGGCCGTAGACTTGGGCATCTGTGAGGCTGGCAGCGTGACTCTGGTGATGCCCCCACCCTGGTCCCCACCCTCTGTGTACATGGAACAAAACAGCCTCCACCCTCCATCCACAGTCATGCTGTGGAGAGTTAGCATCTAGAGTGTAATATTTTGATACGTTGATGATTTGTATTAAAATAATAATTACAGTGATAATTACAAGCATGG
>NW_007149487.1:0-10431 GCF_000164805.1 Carlito syrichta | reverse complement strand
TATTTTTTGTTTTATGCCTATTTTGTTTAGGCGAATTATTATGTGTCTAGGAGTTGGTCTTCTCATTTGTTGTCTTGCAGGGGTTCTCTGAATCTCTTGTGCTTGAATTTTTGTATCACTGATTAGATAAGGGAAGTTTTCTTGAATGATCTCATGGAAAGTTTGTTCCAATGTGGTCTCTGTTTCTCTTTCTGCCTCAGGGAGTCCGATTATTCTTAGGTTAGGCCTCTTGAGGTAGTCACTCATCTCTTGAAGGTTTTGTTCTGTCTTTTTGAGCTTATTTTCTGTGTTTTTAAGAGTTTGGGTTAGTTCTATATTTTGGTCCTCAAGCTCTGAGATTCTTTCTTTTGCTTGGGTAATTCTGCTTTCCACACTTATCAGTTTGTTATTTATTTCATTCACAGTATTCTTTATTACTGTTATCTCAGATATCAGCTCCTTCCTAGTTTCTTCTTGTCTATCCTCAATTCTTTTTAATCTCTCCATTAGTGTCTTGATATCTATGTTTATAGTTTGAGACCAGTCATCCTGGGGGCTCTTCATTGTTTGCATTTCAAAGTCAGTTTTCTCACTGCCTGCCCTCCCAGGTGTCTGGGAGAGACCTATATTCATCTTTTGGTTTTTATTAATTTATGTAGATTTTTCTCTCTCTCCCCCTTTCCCTCCCCTTCTTCAATTCTGTTTTTCAGGGAATGTGGTGTTGTTTTTGTTTCACTTGTGCAATATCCTCTTCTTCCTTATGAGGGTCCTCTGTCTTTGTTCACTTTTGAAGTTGGAGTGTGGGCTGTGGGCTGTACTTTTTGCAGTTTTGAGGTTTAGTTGATGGGGAAGCTGTGGTTCAGAATCTATATGCTGATTCTAGCATCCACCAACAGGTGTATGAGCACACTGGAACCTATTTCCCACTGCCTTACAATCTGTCTGTGCAGCGGTATGTAGGTTTGGTCCCTGGATTAAAAGGAGGTACAAAAGAGGAAATGGAGGAAGGGGACATCAATAGGAAGTTAGAAAGAGGGAATAGTGAGAGGGAAAACAGTTATACATACCAACTAACATTTGAGAAAGAGACACAAGGCTGGAGAGAAGTGAAAAAAAACACATAAGAAAGATTCCCGAAAGAATACTGGTAGCTATGTAGAGACAGACCAATAAGAAACAGTGTAAGTCAGAAAGCAAGCAAAAGTGAGCAAAAGAAACAGTCAAAATGATAAAATCAAAAGTCAAAATAAGAGATCAGACTAGCTCTGGAAACTTTTCTGTGTCTAAAGTCACTTCAGCTCTGATCTCCAGCCTCTCCCCCTTTGTTTTTTGTTGCAGGCAGCTAGATTTACTCACAGTTTGGCTTTGTTTTTTTTTTTTTTAACCTGCTGCCTGGGAGGTTTGGGATGCTTAGTTGCTTTTGTCTGATTCAGCATAGGGGTGGGGCTTTGTCTCCTGCTTAGCAATGTTACCTTTGGAACCAAGGTGGGGCTGCTGATAGGTGGGCAGGGCAATGCAAATCTCTGCCTGGAGAATGGCCGAGGTGGTAGCTTCGCTTTTGAGGATCTTTTATCTCTTCTTGCCTGGGTCCCCAAGCATGGGGTTGTGCACTGAGTGCCTCAGTCAGGGTGGGCCCAGAGCTTCAGAGCTCCAAAGCTCCAAAGGGCAGGCGGTGAGTGGTGATAGTGGCCCTGGGCCCCTCACAGGGTACTTCTGCCAGAAATGGGACTGATGTTCTAAGGGGTGGGTGCCCAGAGCCTCCCTGAGTGACCGGTGGCTTGGTGCTGGGTGCTGGATGAGAGATAATGTAGCCAGGGAGGGAACTGAGACCCAAGACTCCTGCACAGGCAGGAGTCACGTATGGTGGAGCAGTAGCAGCCAGGGACCGCATGGGCCTGCGTGGGACCAAAGGTCCCCGGACCTTGGACCAGTGTGACTGGCATTGGGCTGGGGGATGGGGGAAGAAAAGTAAGATTACTTTTGGGAACTCGCATTTGGAGAATCTCACAAGTCCACCTATGCCGTCACCGTCTTACCGGAACTCCCAATATCTTTCTTATAGTATTATGATAAATGTGCAGGATCTGCTTATAAGTGAGAACATGTGGTACTGAGTTCTTTGTTTCTGTGGTAAATCACTGAGTATTATAGACTCTAAATCCATCCAAGTTGCTGTGCAGTTCATAATTTTCTCCTCTTTATGGCTGCATAATATTCCATCATGTATATCTACCACATTAAAAAAATATCCAGTCCAGTTTTAATGGGTAGCACAGTTGGCTCCACGTTTTTGCTATTGTAAATAGTGGTGCAATAAACCTGTAAGTGCAGGTATTTTTTTGTAAGAGTGATTTAAGTTTCTGGGTCATATGGCAGGTCAATTTCTAGTTCTTTTTGGAATCATGGGGCTGGAGAACTTTTAAGAGTTGAGGTCTCATTCTATTGCCCAGGCTAGAGTGCAGTGAGTGCAGTTCACTGCAACCTTCGACTCTGGGGCTCAAGTGATCCTCCTGCTGCTTCAGCTTCCTGAATAACTGAGGCTACAGATATGTGCTACCATGTCCAGCTAATTTTTAAAATTTTTTGTGGCAGTGAAGTCATGCTATGTTGCCCAGGCTGGTCACAAACTGCTGTCCTCAAGCCATCCTCCTGCCTTGGCCTCCCAAAGCTCTGGAATTGCAGGCATGTGTACCACTTCCAATCAAGGACCTGCTTCTAAGATGCCTTCTTTATCATCTTTAGCTGATCTCTTGTGCTTCTTTGACCCCTTTTCTCTCCATATAGCATCTTGTCTTCCAAAACCTACTCCTGTTGCTTGATTTTCTCATAGCTTATTGGCCTCAAGGTAATGTCACTTCTCACATGCTGGCTGGCTTCCAACAGGCAGAAGGTGAAAACTGCCAGAAAGTTAAGGGCTACATCCAGCACTGGCACCTCATCCCTCCTGCCATATCCTATTGCTCAGAGCAGTTGCAGGACTGCCCACATTCTAGGGACTGGTAAAATAACCCCTACCTTTTGATGGGGTCGAGTGACAAGGTCACCTTGCAGAAGAGTGCATGGGATGGGAAATATACTTGTGGTCATCTTTGGAAAATACAGTCTGCCACTCCTTAATTGGCAGAGACTTTTCAAGAGTCTCACAGTGTCTCTTCTACTTTGGACTGTCCCTAGCATCCCATAAAGAGTAATGAGAGACAAGGCACAGGGATGTTCTCTTAAGCCTGAAATATATGACTAAGTCTTGATTTTCTGTACATTCTTCATGGAGTTCTAATGATTGATCTGAAAGTTTAGTCTATTCAGATAAACTAGCTTGCAAAGTGAATGTAATTCCAGTATAGGTCACAGTGTTCTGGGAGAGGGAAGGAGACACATGGCTATCTGTGGTGGTGAAAGGCAGTCGACTTGTGCTTGGTGTTTGGTGTGGACCCAGACAAAGGGATCTGGCTTGGCCCCACTCACCTCCCATTCTAGGGTTTCCATCTGAAATATGTCTTACTAAGTCCACTGAGGAAGATGCCATTGTTGAAATGGAGGCAGATTCAGACAGTAAGTGGATGTTTTGTGGTTAAATTTTCTTCAAAACTAAGCCCATGAGTCATTGTTGGACATTAGTTTCCTTTTAAAAATATGGTGTGACAAATGACATGCAAAGACATTGAGTGGAAAGAGCATTTGCACCCTTGGCTAAAAAATTCCAAATAATTAGCTAAGCACATATTTTTAGATATTGATAAACTTCACAGAGAACAATCGGAAGAGATGATGCATATTAATTCCATCTGGAAAGGAGCTCACCCATTCTCTTGGGGTGTTCCAGTTCCAGGAAGACCTGGTTGTAGCTTAGTGTTGACTACTTCTTAACTGTGGCCATGGGCAGGTACCAGCACTGAATCTCCCTCTCTTTACCTACAAAATGAAAGCAATTTCACTGATGTTACCTAACCCTGTGACTATTCTAGGAATAAAATGATGCAATACAGTTTTAAAAAATGTCTTTGTGAGTTGGAAGTTCTTACTTATGGAGCCACTATTGCTAATAATAATTAGCATAGCAGATTTTTGTTGCCCAAGAGTTAACACTAACCATGACTTCCTGGCTCATTTAAAAATTAAGTGCACAGGGTCTATCATTTCTTGAAATTACAAAATTTTAAAAAATAATCTATAACCCTAGCATTAACTAGAGTTTGGGTGTAAGCCATAATTTGTGCACTTGTAGCTTGTATGTACATAAATTCAGTTATTTTGCCAGTTGTGGCTAACCCAGGTAACACTTTCTAAAACGAAAGGCTTGATCCTACAAAGACAAAAGAGTAAGCTATTAGACAATATTTTGTTGCTTTGAATAGACTTCACCCAGTAATTGAGCTGTTGAATGGACTAACAGTACTGAGTGGATGGGTCTCATTTTAATAGATGATTAGTTATTTATCAACAAATGGTTCTTTGAGGGTTGAAGAGGGAAAATTCTTCTTGCTATGAATATCAGTGGTTTCTAGACTTCTTCCATGGAATGTTATTCCCATAAATTGGCCAAGGGCATTTTGTATTCAACCCAAAGGATGCAGATGCCCTCTCTTCCTTCTTACAGAAGGAAAAACAGAGGTCAATAGATGAACTTGTTTCCTATTTTTTTATTGTAATTTTTTCTTATATCTTTGGAACCTACACCCATCTGGCCATGTGAAAATACAGTGAAAGATGTTGTCTAAAATGTAATATTAAGCTGAGTATCATTTCAGTTGAAGACATTGTCTATCTAATTCCATCTACCAAAGGCATGTTCACTGTAAAATTTAAGGACCACTGAATTATGTTCTGTACCAGAGGTGGGCAAATATGCTCAACTGTCAGCTTTTGTAAATAAAGTTTTATTGGAACACAGCCATACCTGTTCATTTTCATATTGTCTATAGCTGCTCTCTCATACCATAACTACATAGAGGACATAAGGACACTGCACTATGCCACAGTGAGGGTGTGACAAGAGCCTTTACTGGGGTTCCCACAGAAAAGATGATAAGGCAAGGCAGGGTGAACTGCTTAGATTGCCTGATTGGAATAATCCTAGCAAGTTTTGGACTATAGGTATGGTCTCTAGTTGCCTAGTCCCGGGACCCAGGATGGTTCAGGGCTGGGTGTGAGAGTTAGATGAGACTGTGGCTGGGTGGTGTAGACTTTGGATTTGTTGGCTTCCATGTGAGAGGTCTGCTCTTGGCTGAGCCCTTTGCTCTCTCTAAGAATCAGCTAGCCCTGAGAGGGATGGTCTTTTCCCAGGTCTGTAAGACCCCAAAGCCAGAGCAACCAGAATACAGAAAATTAGAAAGCATAGTTAATGTAACTGGTCTGTGATGAATGAATGCCTAATAGACAAATACATAATCTGCAAAGGCACAGAGCAGCCCCTTTCCTTGCTCACATGTGGGCACCCGGCATGACCGTTGGTGTTCCAGAGGGTGTGGGGCCAACCCTGTACCCCCAAGTGCAGAGAAGTGTGGCATTGTTATGTGCCCATATGCTGTCATTAGATATGCCACCTCTTTTCTGAGTAGTGTCAAGTCCCAGGGGCATACAAAGATGACTGTGATGTGCCTCTCTGTGGGCTTTATTTACTGAGTGCCTACAGTATGTCAGGCTCTGAGCTGGACACTGGGCATACATGGTGAGCAATTAGGCATAGTTCCTGACCTCGCTGACCTGGCATCTGAACTAGTCTCAGGACAACAAGGAGAGTGTTGCTGTATGCCTTCTTTCTCCAGTTACACTTGGACCATATCAGTCACTGGAGTCAGCAACATAACACATAGGAACATTGTGAACGTGGGCTAGACTGCATATCTGGTGCAGGCTATGACCAGTTACATATTCTCCCCTGCTTCTCCCCAGCAGTTCTGCCATCAGGAAGATATCTTGAAAGTAATGAAGCACTGTGGCTGTAGATACATCCCTGCAGAGGTATCCCTTGTCTGGGAAATCAAAACTCCACTATGTCTCCTTGGGACTCCATTGGTTGGGCTACCTTCCAAGATGGCGGATGGGGATTGGCTGCGAGACACTAAGTATGAAAATGTCTGGTTTCCATCAGAGTCAGAAAAGAATTTTGATGCTTAGATTCTTGAGAGCCTCTTTGCCTCTTCCCTTCCCCATCTCCACCCACCCTAAATGCTTCATAGTGAGACCTTTATCCCCCAGTCCTTGATGTTAGTTTGAATTTGGTTGCCTTGGCATTTAATCTGTTTATATGGGTTTTATTTTGGCCTCTAACTACAGAATGAGGAATGTAGCAGAGTCCAGGCAAGGTTAAACCTAAGTTTCTGGAATCCTTTGTATATGTGTGGAGTCTTGTGTGTGTGTGTGTGTGTGTGTGTGTGTGTGTGTGTGTGTGTGTGTGTGTACCAGAACCAGCTCACATGGACCTACCTGAAATTAGGCCCTGCACACCCCTACATCTCAGGTGTCACACAGTTTTGCATGTGAATGGTGCCCTTAGACCTGGACTGCATGATGGCTGTGAGAACATGAACTCCACCTCATCAGGAGATGGACCCTCAGTCACAGGAGCTGTGCAGAGCATCTTTGGGGGAGACATTTGGGGCTTCATGAGGGGATTGTGGATATATTTCTCACACATACCCTTCAAGTCAAGATGGCTCTGGACACCCACCAGTTAAGAACATGAATGCTGCAGTGGGGGAGATCATGTTTCCCCTCTTGCACCCTCACTCACCCCACCAAGTTTGACTAGCTTTCTAAAAATAGCATGCCCACGGAAAGAAAACGTCCTTTTCACCTTAGATTTTCTTGCTGCCTACTGACAGAGTTGAACTGCCACTTACTTGTGGGTCTTGTGAGTTAGCAGGTGAATTAACTGTGTCCATCAAAGTCAGTAAGGTGAGGCTTGTGAGTAGCAAAGGCCTTCAATGCTTCATTGTGGGGTACAATCAACTGCCCACCTGGCTTTAAAATGTAGTCAGGGGACCCAGCTGCCCACCTGGCTTTAAAATGTAGCCAGAGATTCCAGAAACTGTCTAGGAAGACACTCCAGCTGCCCTCGTTCACCCAGAGCCATTAGAGATCAGATGCCCCAGAAAAGTCCCCCTCTTGAGCAGCAACCCCCGGACCCAGAGCTAACCCTGGGATGTTTTCATCTGCTGTTCAGAAGTGATTTTTCTCACTTTAGTGTCATGAGGCCTCATTGTCACAGCCAGGAGCCTTCTTCCAAAAATAATAAACTTCACAATCCTCAAGAGGATATAACAGGGAGACATTTTAAGCAAGTTTTGGTAGCCAGGCATTTTAAGCAGGCCAAGGTGACAGTGCCAGCATTCCTTGGAAGTGAGACAGCAGGATTCCATTTGGATGCAATGTAATTAATTAATTAGGGAGCAAATTGCATTAAATAGATAACACTTTGTTTTAATGGTGCCTTATGAGAAAACCAGCACCTCAAAGGGAGTTAAAATATTATTTTAACTTTTATTATCAACATCAACAATAGCAACTAATATTTTTGTGCAAATTTATATCGCAGGGGCTGTGTTCAGTGCTTGTTTTAAGTTATTTTGTATAAGCCTCACACCTGTCTGTGAGGTTGGTGCTATTATGATTCACATTCTGTAGATGGGAGTTGGATGACTTTTTGCTGTTTTGTTTTGTTTTTAGTCAGGGTCTTACTCTGTCACCCAGGCTGGAGTGCAGTGGCATGATCACTTTCACTACAGACTCGACCTCCTGGGCTCAGGTGATCCTCCCTCCTATACTAATTTTTTGTATGTTTTGTAGAGACAGGGTCTTGTTATGTTGCCCAAGCTGGTCTGGAACTTCTGAGCTCAAGCAGTCTTTCCTCCTTGACCTGCCAAAGTCCTGGGATTACAGGTGTGAGCCACCGTGCCTGACCAGGAGTACAGTACCTTGTCCGAAGTCTTCCAGCTAGTGCAGGCTGAGGAGAGCAAGGTTCACACCCAGACAGGCAGGGTCCAGGGCCCAGGTTCTTTATTGCTGAGAGGGTGACACAGACTCTTCTTTAGAGCATTGACAGAAAGTTGTAGAATTGGTCAGAAGTTGTAGAATTGGTGAGAAGACTGTGGCTAAGGAGAGTGATGATTGGCAGTAGAGAAGCGAGACTTAGTGTACTCAGTTTTCCCTTCCAGCACTCATGGCTCTAATATACCCCTTATATCAGCATTTCTGGATTTCTTGAGGGAGCAAGTAACTCAAGGAAGCCAACCTGTCACCAAATCCATTCTGGGGAGAGGGACGGCCCTAGAGGGGTTGGTATTGGGATAGCCAGCAGCAGTCAGGGTTGTGTGTCTGTGTCTGTTAGTGTCAGTGTGGACTCAGGATCTGTGGCAGAGTCTGTGATGGCCAATCCCAGTGTGGTTGGGACGTGATCCCCACAGCAGATCCTCTGAGCTTGACTCTGATTGTCCTAGTATCTTTCAGGACATTCCATTCATGCCTGAACTGGGTAGTGTGGAGTCTATTGTTTGCAACTATAACACTCTGTCTTACATACACCCCAAAAATATGTGTCAGTGCTTCAAAATCAATTGAGTCATGTTAGTGGACATTCTTTCTGAAATGTGTGACCACCCTCATCTTGTTTCTTGACAGAAGAAGCTAGGAAGACAACTGAGGTTCAAGGTCATTGTTACGCACATCATTGCTTATTGGCTTGTGCGTGATGGGTCTTGAGGAACTGTCCAGATATAGCAGACCCAAACTGCTAGGACTTTTGTTTTCTCTGTATATATTTCCATTCCTCCTTGTCTTCAAACTGCTGGCTTTTCTCAAATCCCATTCTTATTTTCTGCTTTCCAGTAAACATTAAAATAGAATTAAATTTCAAGTTGGAAGTTGACCTGTTACTCTTTCTAGCTCCAAAGGGGGAGGTTTTGGCACACTTTGACTGCTTCCTGCTCTTTCTATTCACTTTTAGAAGGTAACTTTGAAGACAGTCTTGTAATTTACATCCCCCCCCCCCCCGACTAAGGCTTTCTCCAGTTTTGACATGTGTCATTATGGGCAGATCGGTTGGCCCAGTTGCTTGAGCCACATTTGGGTTCTCGGTGCAGTCTAAATCTGGCATCTGAGCTCAGGGCAGGCCTGGAGTGTCACCCAAGGTTCTCCTGATGCCACTGCTGCCCAATATCTCACACTGCTTATTCTTCCATCAGCTCAAAGAACAGATTAACTAAGGATATTGTGGTCCCATCCAATGCATTTTTAATATACTAGAGGACTTTTTCCAGTTTGAGGCTGGGACCTGGGTAACTGGTTAGGAAATGTATGACTGAGCTATTGTGAGGATCCAAACCCCAAATTCAGGAGGACATTTAAACCTCAAAGAAAGCTGATAGCACCTTTAGAAGATCAGTGCTATGACATTCCTGAGGATTTGGCTCTGAAGACTTTCATGAGAATTTGCCATAGGTTGATATATATCACTTAGTGAGTATTTACCAAAGCGTATGTCACTGGGCTCAGTTGGCATTTTTAAAATTTTTATTTTTTTTAATTATTTTATTTTAAAAATGTGGGGTACAAGTGAAGGTTAGGAATATATGTGGTCATCATGCAGGTAAAGTGTGGATACCCTTATTGATGTTATATGCCCTCCACCCTGTGTCCCACTACTGCCAATCCCTTTCTTATGGTATTATGATAAATGTGCAAGGTCCACTTATGAGTACATGTGGTATTCAGATCTTTGTTTCTGTGATAAATCACTGAGTATTATAGACTCTAATTCCATCCAGGTTGCTGCAAAGTTCATACTTTTGTTTTTCTTTATGTCAGCCAGCACTTTAAAAAGAAAAGCCCCATTTATTCCTTAAAAAATCTGTGTTATTCCTATTTTACAGGGCAAGCTATTGAGACTCTTGAGAAGTTGTCTTATTCCATTTAGTGTTGCTATAAGGTAATACACGAGGGTGGGTAATTTCTAGAGAAACGAGACTTATTTGGATCATTATTCTGATGGCTGGAAATGTCAAGATTGGTCATCTGTGTCTGGTGAGGGCCTCGAGCTACTTCTATTCATGGCAGATGGTAAAGGGGAACTGGTGTATGCAGAGATCACACAGCAAGAGAGGAAACAGTGGGGGGGGGGAGAGGAAGTGACAGGCTTTATTTTTCAACAACCAACTCTTGCAGGAAATCTCAGAGGGTGACTTCTCTCACCTACTCACCCCAAAACTTTAATCTGCTTATGAGGGATCACCCCCATGACCCACATACCTTCCATTAGGCCCCACCTCCGACATTGGGGATCAAAGTTCAACATAAGATTTGGCAGGAACAAACGTCCAAACCACAGCAAAGGCCACATTCGTGCTCAAGGGCACACAGCCAGAAGGTTGCACACCTGGTTGAAATGCTGACCTGCCTGAACTCCAGGCCACGCCCTTCTCTGATCCTCATGCAGTGATTGTTTCAGCAGGAGTT
>NW_007149486.1:0-626 GCF_000164805.1 Carlito syrichta | reverse complement strand
GACCTCCCAAGTAAATTCAAAGTCCCTTGTTTTGAGAGAATTCAGACTAAGATTCTCCACCCAGGAAAGGAATAAAATAATACAAAATATATTTTTAAAATAAAAGTTCTAAAAAAATGTTTAATATATAAATACACTGCTTACAAAGATTTTCTAATTGCCTAAGATTTTACTCTTATCACAACCAAATGTCACACAAATACTTAATTTTGATCCAATGAAACTGAGTTTTTCAAAACTCAGTTCACATTTAGATTGAAATAAACTATACAAAATTGATTTTCTTCACCAAAAATAACAGAAATATTTCCCCTATTATTTCTAGATAAACCACAAAACACTTATTTTTGTAGGTTTTCCAGGTTTTGCTTATAAATCAAGATGAGGCAGTAGATATAGTCATGGAAAAAGAAAAGACAGACAAGTCAGTTGTCAGTGTCCATGGCCTCTGATTCTGTTTCACCTATGAACAGAAGTTTTCAACGTATACCTACTATAAGCTTATGAAGATGTAGGTTAAACAAAGGAATGTAAACAGCAACAACCAGACGTAGAATTGCAGGCTCTTCCATTTGCACTGAAACAAATTTGTTCCTCTAAGTTCATTGATAAAGACAAAAACACAT
>NW_007149485.1:0-736 GCF_000164805.1 Carlito syrichta | reverse complement strand
CCAAGTGCCCAGGCTGATCTCAAACCCAAGGGCTCTGTCCATCCTCCCACCTTGGCCTCCCAGAACACCAGGATGACAGGCCTGAGCCATTGCACCTGGCCTGCCCACCCCTCTCGGGACCCACCAAGAGGACCACCCCTTTCTGATGACCAAGGACTTTGGTGAGATCGTCCACAGGCACCCGCCTTGCCCTCCCTGGGGGAAGCAACTGAGGCAGGGGCGAGTCACCACCAGGGTGCCCACCCATCTGCCCACCTCATTCCCCAGGGTGGACCAGCTAACAACTCCCATGGGCTGCCTCAGGGAAAGGGAGGACTTGATTTTCAAACCATCGAGAGAGCAGGATGGCCTAGTTACTCTCGCCTGTCTCCTCAACACTCGGGGAGTTCGAGACAGGAAGACGGCTGGAGCCTGGGAGCTCAAGACCAGGTTTGACACCATAGCAAGCCCCAACCACGAACCCAAGCAAAACCCAGCAAACCTTGGGTGAGGGCCAGCCTCACTGGGATGATAGCCTCTGGCCCAGAGTTCAAGGTCAGGCAGGAAGACCAGGATGTAGAGCAAACGATAAGCCTGTGTGTGCAGCAGTTTGGTAGGCCCAGGCTGAGAGGATGGCCTGACTTGGATGGTTTGAGAGCAGCCTGGACAACCTAGTGAGGAATGAAAAGAAAAGAAAGTAAGAAAAAAAGAAAGAAAGAAAGAAAGAGATAGAAAGAAAGAAAGAAAGAAAGAAAGG
>NW_007149484.1:0-772 GCF_000164805.1 Carlito syrichta | reverse complement strand
CGAAGGAAGGAAGGAAGGAAGGAAGGAAGAAAGAAAGAAAGAAAGAAAATCTAAGTAAACAAAGAAATCCTTTTGCCTGAAAACTTTCTGCACTAAATCCTTCCCCCCTTCACCCGCCCCACATATTAGTGTCTCACAAGCTCGGCACCTTACAACCCCAGCCAACACAAAGGCTGCCCCTGTTTTGTGCGGGAGTTCCAGAGACTCCTTGACCAGGTTCCTGCTGACTCTCCTCTCCGTGGTGAGAAATGTGCCCCAGGCAGGCCAGACATCTGACTTGGCAACAAGAACTTTATGCCAAGAAAGGCCAGGTACACATTCCTTACCCAGGTATATTTCTTACTACCAAGTCCCACTTTTTCTGGCTCTAAAGCCAGTCGCCCTTTGAGCACATGACGTGCAGTTGAGAATCTGTAAGATTCTGATATTTTTGGGCAAAGAATCTGGCTCTGTGGCCCAGGCTGGGGCCTGGGGACACAACTGTCATTCACTGCCACCCTGGAAATTGTGGGCTTCAGTGATCCTCCAGCCTCAGCCTCTGTAGTGGCCGGGTGATGGGCACCACGTCTCCAGACTCACTCTTTGGATAGATGTGGAGGTGGGGTCTCCCTGCGAGGCCTGGGCTGGCCTTGAGCTCATGGGCTGCACCCATCCTCCCATTTCAGCCTCAGGGAGTGGTGGGACTCCAGGCATTGTCTGTGGCATACGACCTTCTGGTTAATTCTTGATGAAAGATCGAGGCTGGGCTCAGGTGCTCAACCAAGTCATCCTA
>NW_007149483.1:0-3721 GCF_000164805.1 Carlito syrichta | reverse complement strand
GAATATTGTCTCAATAAATGTGGGAGTGAATATATATCTTTAATATATTGAGTTCCTTTTTCTTTTTTAATTTTTTTTGGGGGACATATACCCAGTAGTGGAATTGTTAGATCATACGGTCATTCTATTTGTAGATTTTGGGCAGTTTTCACACTGTTCTCCATAATGGGTATGCTAATTTGCATTTTGATGGAAATTAGTCCATGAGGATGTTCTTTTCTCTTAATTTATTTAGCCACTTTGTTATAGTAGGTATTTTTGTTTGTTTCTACTTTTATACTTTTTCAGTTATAAATAATAATGCAAAGAGTGTTTCTGCATGTAAATTTTTTACAGTCTGTCTATTTATGTTAGCCTTACAAAACTGAAAGCTCGGTATAATTTTTGAAGGCTTTAATATAATTGTCACCTTATCAGCTATTAATGAAATTTATTAAGCAGCCATTGTGAATATTCTTCTTTTACATAGTACATAAGGCTACCAACTTAAAAAAAGAAAAGGGCATAGTGAATACTTATTAAATCCACATAGTGAGTACATCTCAAATAGGTGTTATTGAGCCAACAAATACTCTGATTATTCAGTGTGCTACTGGAAATATTTTCTGCTTTAATATGGAACCTCTCATATATCATTCATTTTCTAAATTGACTAAGCTTGTGTCTACAATGTCAAAACAACCTGCCAGTTCAGAGAAAATAGTTAGTCAAAATAGTTATTTGGTGTTAGGTAGAAATGATTTTGACTTTTCTACAAGTTTTGCTGGTGTTGTGTAGCACTCGATGAGAAAGGACGTTTATCTCAGAAATATGATTTTTGTTGTGAAATTATAAAATTCCCTTAACCAAGAAGACAGAAGAAAGGCTGTCTGAGGAAATGATAAAGATGAAATGAACACTGGGAGCAAATAATTATAGGAGCAAATGAGACCTGGTTATTTATTTCTTAAGCACATAATTTATAAAATTTGAAATTTCAGAAACATTTTGTTCAGAGACTAGTAGCATCTCATGTGAAATGCAGCCATAACACATGCAGATATGGAAGATGAAAACATACAGTTTTGCAATGTCCTTAAGATATGTTTGATACACTCTGATAAAAAAAACACTGTGAATAATTACTTTTACATTAAATAATTTCATCACTTCAGACATAGCAAATAGTTTGCAGTAGGTAGTTCACAGCATTGTGCTGCTTTTTGCGAAGTGTAACAAAGTCAACATCTTCTGAAAATCAGTAGGATGTTTTCCATTTAGCCCCTTTTATCAAAAACATTGAACTATGTTTCATGTTTGTTTGTTTTGGTTCAAGTTCTCTTGCCTCTGGGTGGAGATAAATATTATCCTGTGGCTACATAAAGCTGCAAGAATTGATAGGATAGCATCAAATTATCATGTGCTGGTGAAAATTTTATCTCTAAAGGCAAGAAAATGTGATGCACTGTGTGAGAGTTCTGTATCTGCCCATGAAGATTAGTAATACCTCAGTCCAAATTACTCTGGGGGCCACAATTGGTAGCTGGAATCATGTACATAGAGTTAGATTAACACATGCTGGGAAAATCTATGGTTTATGTAGAATAAAACTGTGTATAATAATGGAGAATTTTTTGGACATGTCAATGGATTTGCATGTTTGAGTATTTTACTCTTACCTTTGGCCTGAAAATATATAATTTATATAATTAGGATTTCCCTCCAATATTTGGGGCTTGAACATCTTTCTCATAATCTCATACTGCCTTCTATGCCCCTCTGTCTTTATTAAGAAGATAGGAGACTATGTGTTGACTGGCTTATAAGTAGTGAAAGAGTAAAATGAGACAGAGGAATTGAATGAAGATTGGTAGCTAGTGGTCACAGGTCACACAATAGATGCATCAAACTGCATTTTAGCTATATCCATTTTACAACTCACTAGTCAAAAGTTTCACAGCAAGAAACCAAGCCTCCTTCCATAAACATCCTACATGATCAAGTAATATACAGTTACAAAGACCCATGGGAAATTCTCTATGTATTAATAATAAAAGACCTGAAGATATGTTCACTTAAGAAGCAGTGCTGAGTAATGCATCCAGTAGGCTATCTTTTATGTCATGGAGAAGGAAATGTGTGTGGGGGGATCAGGTGTCATAAGTAAGACATTCTGGAGGGGATGCACTATGCTAATAGGTGGTGATGGTTAGTGGGTGGGAAAATCTAGATCAACAGATCTAGAAGTAGAAGAAAGAGTTATTAATCTAAAATTTATGAAGTGATTTTGCTCCCTAAGTCACAAGAATTACTATTCAAAATAATGTAATTTATTTAAAAGTACTTTTATGCTGTCTTTTAAAAATACATATTATCCAACTCTTACTGAATAAAAAATTGCCTAAAAAAGTATTATACAGGATGCCATTCTGTGGTTTTTCCCCCCCAGAACTACAGATCAAGCAGTTTCTAATTTCTTAAGAATTTTTACCGAGAAATTCCAATGCGCTGTGGAAGGCAAGAGTCATAATAAATAACTTTGGATTTTAACAGCTCTTACAATAGTCTCCTATGTTTTTTCCCCATTTTTCTTTCCCACTACCCAAATATAATGTGTACTTATGTTTGTGTAAACCACACAGTAGCCCACTAGAAGAACATTAGATATGAAGCCAGAAGAACTGTGTGTACTACTTCTATCACTTTCTTGTGCATAGGTAGCTTTAGGTAATTTCTTAACATGACTGATCTTCAGGTTTCTTGCATGAAAAGAGAGGATGATATTTTTTAATCACTGTGTTATTCTCCATTAACAAGTTAATTCCATAATATTCCAGAATAATTTTTTACAAACATTATAGTTTAAGCAAACGAGAACTGATGATATTGTGACTTCTTTTAGACACCTGGAATATACCTGTGCTTCAGTCAGTCAAGTCTGTATGTTGGCATGCTGTACACATTTCTATACACATTATCATCCATTGTCTTGCTTTAAATGGTTTTGTGTGCCATGTTCTTTCCATCAAGAAAATAAAACACCTCATCAACAGGGGTACCTGCACAATGCATACGTGTATACCTAACACTGAATTGTACCCCACAATTTTAAAATAAAAAAATTTTAAAAGTTAAAAAAACAAAAGAAAATAATTCTTTATCCTATGGGTGAGATCAGTTTCCTTTTGTTCTATCCCCTGATTAAATATTATCTGGTCTATAGAGAGATTCATAATTAATATTATTTTCCGTATGTGCTTGTTTCATTTGCCTAGTCATTAAATAAATATTAACTGATCATTTACTATGTTTTAGACTTCTCAAGTGATGTTGCAGGAGCACAGAGAGTCAATCCCACCTCACTGCTCTCAATTCAGAAAAAAATCCGAAATCTTTGCATTTCTACAGTTATTTTGGGCAATGCACTTCAACTATGCATACAACAAGCAAAAGATAGTACTGATAGTATATTTGCCTTTATTTTATTGAAAACTTTGGGATATTTTAAAATTTAAAGCTCTTAAGCATTTAAAATATTTTCAAGAACAACTTTAAAGACATGACGCATTGAAGAATTTCTTTTTCGCTTTTTTTTCCTAATTTCTTTACCCAGTTTCCAAGTTTGGAAATTTTTTCTTTCTCTAGTGATGTAACCATCACCTTAATAACCCGATCTTAGATAAAAAACAATATTTCCATGAGAAAAAATTTATATAAGGAAAAATTATATCTGTTTCCTTAT
>NW_007149482.1:0-5900 GCF_000164805.1 Carlito syrichta | reverse complement strand
TCCCCTAAGCTGGAGTGCAGTGGCATGATAATTGCTCACTGCCACTGCCTTGACCTCCTGGGCTCAGGTGATCCTTTTATCATAGCCTCCCAACCAGCAGGGTCTACTGGTATGTGACACCACACCTGGCTTTTTTTTTTTCTGTAAAGAGGATGTCTCACTATGTTGCCCAGGCTGGTATTGACCTCCTGGTCTCAAACAACCTTTCCAGCTCGATATCCCAAAGTGCTGAGGTACAGATGTAAGCCACCATGCCTGGTTGAGTGGCATTCTTTAAAACCTTATGTATAAACTTTAAAATATAAGTGTTATAGGAAGCCGGGCTCGGTGGCTCAGCCTGTAATCCCGCGCCTTTGGGAGGCTGAGATGAGTGGATTGCCTGAGCCCGCGGGTTTGAGACCTGCCTGGGCAGCGAGACCTCATCTCTGCAATAAATAATAATAAAAAAAAAATCAGCTGGGCGTGGTCGCGCATGCCTGTAATTCCCGCTACTTGGAAGGCTGAGGCGAAAAGATCGCCGGAGCCCAGCAGGTCGGGTCTGGGCGACACTCCAGTCTGGGCGACAGAGTGAGACTCCAACTCAAAAATAATAATAATAATAATAAAATAAATAATGAAAAAATTAAAAATAAAAAAAGTGTTATAGAAAACTGTGCTCCTAGGCTTACAGGGAAGAATATGCCACTATCGTTGATCCCCATGCAGCTTTTTTGGAGAGAAAATATAGGTTCAGAAGGGGTTCCTCATTAAGATATCATTGGCACTTAACTAAAAGACAGCCTCCCCCTCCACCTCAGTAAATAACACTCAGCATATGACTTTCTGTTACATCACAAACTCCAATATAGAATCGTGAGGAGAAAAAAGACCTCAAGAAATCTGTTCTTTTTAATAATGTAGAGTCTGATAAATTAGTATGATGGAATTAAGGTGGTGCAGTGCTTAATCTCTCAAGGTACTAATTTCCTTTCATATATGTTTTTTTGAAAATCGCCCTCTAATTCCCATGGCCCAGGAGGAAATAATAATACATTTTCCATGTAATTGAAACTTCCCTGAGTTTGTTGGAATTCAGAGTGGCAGCTAAATCAATTGGATAAGAAATACTTCCACAGGGGACAAAAGTCACCTTAGGTTTTGATTCAATTTTTAGTGTACCATGAGATTTTGAAATTGACTCAACTTTGAGAATTGTACATTGCATAATGTTATGGAGAAGAATGAGAAATTATATGCCACTTGAAATTGAGTTCTACTTTCAGAATTCATCATTGCAGTATGTAGCAGAGAAGAATAAGAAATAAAATATGCCTTAACTTATGTTTTTTAAATTAATTTTTGAGGTAGAATATACATATGTAAATTTTCCATCTTTACCATGTTTAAGTGCATAGTTTAGTGATGAAAAATACATTTATATTATTTTTCCTCTCTTCATGTGCCCCTTCTTGTCCTCTGGTAACTACCAATCTCCTCATCATGAGATCTATTTTTATTTTTATTTTTTTGAGTCATGGCTCTCACTCTATTGTCCAGGCTGGACTACAGTGGCATGACCATAGTTCACTACAGCTTCAATCTCCTGCACTCAGGCTTTCCTTCAAGCTCAGCCTCCTGAATTGCTAGACTACAGATGTAGCCATCACATCCACTCACTTTTTGTTTATTTGTAGAGACGAAGTCTTGCTGTGTTGCTTAGGTTGAAACTGTGAGTGAGAAAATGTGACATTTTTCTTTCTATGCCTGGCTTATTTCACTTAACATAATGGCCTTCACTTAACAAATTTATATTTCATATATGTGACTACAAATGATAAGGTTTTGTTCTTTTTTTAATGGTTGAATAATATTGCATAGTGTATATATGCTATATTTTGCATCATCGGTTTGTCGATGAACACTAAGGTTGATTTCATAGTTTGTCTGTTGTGAATATTGTCTCAATGAATGTGGGAGTGAATATATATCTTTAATATATTGAGTTCCTTTTTCTTTTCTTTTTTAATTTTTTTGGGGGGACATATACCCAGTAGTGGAATTGTTAGATCATACGGTCATTCTATTTGTAGATCTTGGGCAGTTTTCACACTGTTCTCCATAATGGGTATGCTAATTTGCATTTTGATGGAAATTAGTCCATGAGGATGTCCTTTTCTCTTAATTTATTTAGCCACTTTGTTATAGTAGGTATTTTTGTTTGTTTCTACTTTTATACTTTTTCAATTATAAATAATAATGCAAAGAGTGTTTCTGCATGTAAAATTTTTTACAGTCTGTTTATGTTAGCCTTACAAAACTGAAAGCTCGGTATAATTTTTGAAGGCTTTAATATAAATTGTCACCTTATCAGTTATTAATGAAATTTATTAAGCAGCCATTGTGAATATTCTTCTTTTACATAGTACATAAGGCTACCAACTTAAAAAAGGAAAAGGGCATAGTGAATACTTATTAAATCCACATAGTGAAGTACACCTCAAATAGGTGTTATTGAGCCAACAAATACTCTGATTATTCAGTGTGCTACTGGAAATATTTTCTGCTTTAATATGGAACCTCTCATATATCATTCATTTTCTAAATTGACTAAGCTTGTGTCTACAATGTCAAAACAACCTGCCAGTTCAGAGAAAATAGTTAGTCAAAATAGTTATTTGGTGTTAGGTAGAAATGATTTTGACTTTTCTACAAGTTTTGCTGGTGTTGTGTAGCACTCGATGAGAAAGGACGTTTATCTCAGAAATATGATTTTTGTTGTGAAATTATAAAATTCCCCTAACCAAGAAGACAGAAGAAAGGCTGTCTGAGGAAATGATTAAGATGAAATGAACACTGGGAACAAATAATTATAGGAGCAAATGAGACCTGGTTATTTATTTCTTAAGCACATAATTTATAAAATTTGAAATTTCCGAAACATTTTGTTCAGAGACTAGTAGCATCTCATGTGAAATGCAGCCATAACACATGCAGATATGGAAGATGAAAACATACAGTTTTGCAATGTCCTTAAGATATGTTTGATACACTCTGATAAAAAAAACACTGTGAATAATTACTTTTACATTAAATAATTTCATCACTTCAGACATAGCAAATAGTTTGCAGTAGGTAGTTCACAGCATTGTGCTGCTTTTTGTGAAGTGCAACAAAGTCAACATCTTCTGAAAATCAGTAGGATGTTCTCCATTTAGCCCCTTTTATCAAAAACATTGAACTATGTTTCATGTTTGTTTGTTTTGGTTCAAGTTCTCTTGCCTCTGGGTGGAGATAAATATTATCCTGTGGCTACATAAAGCTGCAAGAATTGATAGGATAGCATCAAATTATCATATGCTGGTGAAAATTTTATCTCTAAAGGCAAGAAATGTGATGCACTGTGTGAGAGTTCTGTATCTGCCCATGAAGATTAGTAATACCTCAGTCCAAATTACTCTGGGGGCCACAATTGGCAGCTGGAATCATGTACATAGAGTTAGATTAACACATGCTGGGAAAATCTATGGTTTATGTAGAATAAAACTGTGTATAATAATGGAGAATTTTTTGGACATGTCAATGGATTTGCATGTTTGAGTATTTTACTCTTACCTTTGGCCTGAAAATATATAATTTATATAATTAGGATTTCCCTCCAATATTTGGGGCTTGAACATCTTTCTCATAATCTCATACTGCCTTCTATGCCCCTCTGTCTTTATTAAGAAGATAGGAGACTATGTGTTGACTGGCTTATAAGTAGTGAAAGAGTAAAATGAGACAGAGGAATTGAATGAAGATTGGTAGCTAGTGGTCACAGGTCACACAATAGATGCATCAAACTGCATTTTAGCTATATCCATTTTACAACTCACTAGTCAAAAGTTTCACAGCAAGAAACCAAGCCTCCTTCCATAAACATCCTACATGATCAAGTAATATACAGTTACAAAGACCCATGGGAAATTCTCTATGTATTAATAATAAAAGACCTGAAGATATGTTCACTTAAGAAGCAGTGCTGAGTAATGCATCCAGTAGGCTATCTTTTATGTCATGGAGAAGGAAATGTGTGTGGGGGGATCAGGTGTCATAAGTAAGACATTCTGGAGGGGATGCACTATGCTAATAGGTGGTGATGGTTAGTGGGTGGGAAAATCTAGATCAACAGATCTAGAAGTAGAAGAAAGAGTTATTAATCTAAAATTTATGAAGTGATTTTGCTCCCTAAGTCACAAGAATTACTATTCAAAATAATGTAATTTATTTAAAAGTACTTTTATGCTGTCTTTTAAAAATACATATTATCCAACTCTTACTGAATAAAAAATTGCCTAAAAAAGTATTATACAGGATGCCATTCTGTGGTTTTTCCCCCCCAGAACTACAGATCAAGCAGTTTCTAATTTCTTAAGAATTTTTACCGAGAAATTCCAATGCGCTGTGGAAGGCAAGAGTCATAATAAATAACTTTGGATTTTAACAGCTCTTACAATAGTCTCCTATGTTTTTTCCCCATTTTTCTTTCCCACTACCCAAATATAATGTGTACTTATGTTTGTGTAAACCACACAGTAGCCCACTAGAAGAACATTAGATATGAAGCCAGAAGAACTGTGTGTACTACTTCTATCACTTTCTTGTGCATAGGTAGCTTTAGGTAATTTCTTAACATGACTGATCTTCAGGTTTCTTGCATGAAAAGAGAGGATGATATTTTTTAATCACTGTGTTATTCTCCATTAACAAGTTAATTCCATAATATTCCAGAATAATTTTTTACAAACATTATAGTTTAAGCAAACGAGAACTGATGATATTGTGACTTCTTTTAGACACCTGGAATATACCTGTGCTTCAGTCAGTCAAGTCTGTATGTTGGCATGCTGTACACATTTCTATACACATTATCATCCATTGTCTTGCTTTAAAATGGTTTTGTGTGCCATGTTCTTTCCATCAAGAAAATAAAACACCTCATCAACAAGGGTACCTGCACAATGCATACGTGTATACCTAACACTGAATTGTACCCCACAATTTTAAAATAAAAAAATTTTAAAAGTTAAAAAAACAAAAGAAAATAATTCTTTATCCTATGGGTGAGATCAGTTTCCTTTTGTTCTATCCCCTGATTAAATATTATCTGGTCTATAGAGAGATTCATAATTAATATTATTTTCCGTATGTGCTTGTTTCATTTCCCTAGTCATTAAATAAATATTAACTGACCATTTACTATGTTTTAGACTTCTCAAGTGATGTTGCAGGAGCACAGAGAGTCAATCCCACCTCACTGCTCTCAATTCAGAAAAAAATCCGAAATCTTTGCATTTCTACAGTTATTTTGGGCAATGCACTTCAACTATGTATACAACAAGCAAAAGATAGTACTGATAGTATATTTGCCTTTATTTTATTGAAAACTTTGGGATATTTTTAAATTTAAAGCTCTTAAGCATTTAAAATATTTTCAAGAACAACTTTAAAGATATGGCTCATTGAAGAATTTCTTTTTCACTTTTTTTCCCTAATTTCTTTACCCAGTTTCCAAGTTTGGAAATTTTTTTCTTTCTCTAGTGATGTAACCATCACCATAATAACCCAATCTTAGATAAAAAAACAATATTTCCATGAGAAAAAAATTATATAAGGAAAATTTATATCTGTTTCCTTATTCAGAATGCAAGCTATAGGAAATAACAGTCCTGATAAGAGTTATTAAAGCAGTAGAAGATTTATAAACTCTCAACTAAATTTTATTAATTATACCTGAAACCAGATATTATCACAGATAATATAAAGTTGACTACATGCATGTGTTGTACAATTTATACTATGCATGCATTCTTGTGAGGAAGCTATAGACCCAGGTGACTCATACAACCATGAAAAGACTTGGACCACACCCACTGCATTAT
>NW_007149481.1:0-880 GCF_000164805.1 Carlito syrichta | reverse complement strand
GAGATCTTGCATGTCTGCTGATTTTTATTTTTATAACAGGTCAACATACTACATCGGGACCCACAGATGGGCAGAAGACATTTTAGAGTCATGGGTAACCTGCACAGAAGTGACGGAAGTTATGTGAGACAGACTGGGGCAGGAGCACATGCACAGGGAAGAAAGCAAGTTTCCAGTGTTCCACGCCCAGGGGCCACAGCCACACCTGAGACTGTGCATGCAGCCAGAGTCTCAGGAAATGGAAAAACAATCCACCTAGCTGTGGCCTCAACTTGTATGAGGGTGGAGGAAAATATAAAAAGCTTTTCCCAGGCTAACGTGATGACCCTTAATTTGGAGTGGCCCTTGATTTGGAGCCTGAATCAATACTGTTTATGTGAGCCTCAGTACACAATCCCAAATTGTACTATAAAGTGGATCTGAGTCTCGCACTCACTGGGACCGGCAGGAAACAAGCACAAATCCTACTAAGACACATTTAGACTGACAGCTAGCTTACCCACAAACACAAAGAGCACAAGAACAAAACGAAATGTCCTCAATGTGTTCAGAGAAAATAATAGCCAATCTGGAATACACAGCCAAAGTATCTTTCAGGAATGAGGATGAAATAAAGACAAATGAACAGGTTTTGAAAGAGTTTACTCCTAGATGACCCTCAATAAAACAACTTCTGAAGGATGGGCTTCCAAAAGAGAGAAAAAAGAGTCCCACAAGGAAGGTCTGCAATGTATCAAGGAAAAAGAAGGACATCAGGAACATCTAAATGACTTCTGATTTTATAAATATTAAACAATGTCTAATTTGTGGGTTATAAAAGCAAGTTAGACTTTCTTAAAATATGGCAATTGAAAATGTGATTTAAAAGGGGTGATAAGAA
>NW_007149480.1:0-3267 GCF_000164805.1 Carlito syrichta | reverse complement strand
CAACTCGGAAGGCTGAGATGGAAGGATCGCCGGAGCCCAGCAGGTTGAGGCTGCAGTCACTGCACTCCAGTCTGGGTGACAGAGTGAGACTCCCACTCAAAAAAAAAAAAAAAATTACAGTCAGAGATGGCAGGGAAGGCAGAAAGAAAATCAGTAATAATTAATTAATTTTTATGTATGCTCTCCAGCTTCTTCATGGTACATTTTCAGGATCTTGTAGTTTCATTGATGTACATGTTATCTCTTCCCAGAGCAGGTCTTCAAGCAAAGGATCGCTTAGGCTGAAAAGCCAGAACTGATTCTGGCAGCAAAAAAAAAAAAAAAAAAAAAAAAGCTTTCAATAGATTTGAGGACTCAAATTTCTCAATTTTATCTCGGTCTGCCATACTAAATCTTAGAGTCCCTTTCCTTTCCAATCAGTTGTTCAACTTTTGCAAAATAGACCCACAGAACTGATGCATTCAACATGTACTAAAATTATGCAATCTATTCAATGAATTTTGATTTGTTTTTGTTTTTGTTTTTGTTTAGTTTTTGTAGCTAACTTCCAGATATACATGTTATCTTTTAAGGTCACCACAGTAACTTTCTGTTTTTCTACCTGTGCTATGAGTTGAGATTTAAAAACCTAAAGCTTATCTTTTTGTTTTCTTCTCTGTAAGTTTGCCAGTACAGCCAAAAGCAGGTATTCTACCACATAGTGTAGTAGAAAGTATAGAGAAATCAGTCTATGACTGCTCTGCTCTGTTTTTCTGTGGACAGGTGCAGTACTCCACAAATTCAGCTCCTCCTGGGTAGCATCTCACAAGTCCAGCTTCAAAGAACTTTAGTAATACCATATCACATCCTCCCACTTTGGCACAAGTGGTGGCAACTCTTACTAGTCTCTTGGTAACTCAACATTCCCTATTTTCTTTCCTTAATCACTCCTCACTTATGTATACAGTCTATTATTAAATGCTCTTGATTTAAATTATTTGAGTGAATTTAGTCTTCTGTTGCAGACATGACTAACAAGTAGTTGGCACTAGGAATTCAGCATCTGAGTTACTCACAAATTAAATAAACATAAATGACTTCCTTATTGAAGGCACTTCCAACATCAGCAACTTGTGGCATGCAGTGTCTGTTATCTTCTCTACTCATATTATCACTAGTGGGGGCAAGGAACAGAATCCTGAGGTAGGCAAGTCTTTGGATGATCAAGTCAATACTGAATTGGATAATGGGTCAAGCCCCAACAGAGATGATTTAATAAGAGAGTCTGAATAGTTTGCAGCAAGTAAGGTTACCCATATAATGTAGAACAAAGTAAATAAGTACAATACCAAAAAAAAAAACCTTGATATTTTTGCTGTATTGTTAGTCAAACAATTCAATAGTTTTTTTCAGCATTAGCAAGTAAAAAATAAAGGTCACGCATTTAGTCAAAGGATGACCCTTTGATGTTTAGGTATGTTTTAGACAAAAAGTTAAGAATAAATTCAGGCCTGTGTGTTGGCTCATACCTATAATCGCTGCACTTTGGGAGGCTGAGGTAAAAGGATTGCCTGAGCCCACGGGTTCAAGACCAACCTGGGCAACTTGGCGAGTCCTCATCTTTACAATAAATCAAAAAATTAGCTGGGCGCAGTGGCTCATTCCTGTATTTCCAGGTATTTGGAAGTCTGAGGCGGAAGAATCACCTGAGCCCAGCAGATCAAGTCTGCGGTGATGTTGACCATGCCACTGCACTCCAGCCTGGGCGAGAAAATGAGAGAAAAAAGAATAACTTCATCAGAACATGTGGAAAACTACATTTTTTTCCAAAGTCTAGGTGAAATTCTATTTTTATCATGTTTCCTATATACAAATAGTCCTTGTTCAAATTTTGCAGGTAGATAATAATATTTAAATAATTTTGTATTGTTTGTTTTGCCTCACAGATACACAAGGGATGAACATGAAGATTTTATTTTTAGGACTCTTTTAAAACCAAAGAAAAGTTATGATCTATTTTTTTCACCATTTAATTGATACAGTAACTCCCAAGCTAGAGAGGTAGAGACATAGATTCTGGGACTAGCCATATATACTTACTTTTAAAGATCGTTTTCCTTAAACATAATACATTGAAACAAATGAAAAATCCTGTGGAAGATTTCTATTTCCAAAAGCATGATTAAATAGAGATCTTGCATGTCTGCTGATTTTTATTTTTATAACAGGTCAACATACTACATCGGGACCCACAGATGGGCAGAAGACATTTTAGAGTCATGGGTAACCTGCACAGAAGTGACGGAAGTTATGTGAGACAGACTGGGGCAGGAGCACATGCACAGGGAAGAAAGCAAGTTTCCAGTGTTCCACGCCCAGGGGCCACAGCCACACCTGAGACTGTGCATGCAGCCAGAGTCTCAGGAAATGGAAAAACAATCCACCTAGCTGCGGCCTCAACTTGTATGAGGGTGGAGGAAAACATAAAAAGCTTCTCCCAGGCTAACGTAATGACCCTTAATTTGGAGTGGCCCTTGATTTGGAGCCTGAAACAATACTGTCTATGTGAGCCTCACTACACAATCCCAAATTGTACTATAAAGTGGATCTGAGTCTCGCACTCACTGGAACCAGCAGGAAACAAGCACAAATCCTACTAAGACACATTTAGACTGACAGCTAGCTTACCCACAAACACAAAGAGCACAAGAACAAAACAAAATGTCCTCAATGTGTTCAGAGAAAATAATAGTCAATCTGGAATACACAGCCAAAGTATCTTTCAGGAATGAGGATGAAATAAAGACAAATGAACAGATTTTGAAAGAGTTTACTCCTAGATGACCCTCAATAAAACAACTTCTGAAGGATGGGCTTCCAAAAGAGAGAAAAAGAGTCCCACAAGGAAGGTCTGCAATGTATCAAGAAAAAAGAAGGACATCGGGAACATCTAAATGACTTCTGATTTTATAAATATTAAACAATGTCTGATTTGTGGGTTATAAAAGCAAGTTAGACTTTTTAAAAATATGGCAATTGAAAATGTGATTTAAAAGGGGTGATAAGAAATAAAGCCTTCCAAGGTCCTTGAATTTGAGGGGAAAGAATGTAAAATTTTAAGGGTAATTATTACAATAATGTAAGTAGAACATAGCTTCCAAACAGTAAAAGAGAAAAAAATTAAAAACTTTGATCACTCCTATAGGAGCTTAAAGGGAGGGGACAGGGGATAAGAACTGCAGGGCACACCAAAAGCTCAATACTAGTATTCAAGATGCATATCATGTT
>NW_007149479.1:0-646 GCF_000164805.1 Carlito syrichta | reverse complement strand
ATTACACTACTCCCATTAAATTTCATCCTATTGCATTCCACTCCTTTCCATCCCATTCCTCTCCATTCCATTCCTCTACATGCCATTCCTCTCCATTCCATTCCATTTCTCTCCTTTCCATTCCACACATGTCCATTCCATTCTATTCTATTCCATTCCATCCCTTTACTCTCCATTTCAGTCATCTCCATTACAATCCTTTCCTGTACATTCTTTCCACTCTTTTTCATTTTCCTCCATTCCTTTCCATTTCACTCCATTCAATTCAATTCTTATGCAAACTATTCCATTCAATTCACTACTTTTCTTTACATTCCATTCCACTTCATTCCATTCTGCTCCATTAAAATCCATTCCACTGTATTCCATTCCTCTCCATTCCATTCCATTTCTTCTAATCCATTCCTCTACATTTGTTTCCATTTCTCTGCATTTTTTCCATTCTTCTCCATTTCATTCCATTTTTCTCCATTCCATTCCTCTCTATTCTCTTCCATTCTTCTCTCATTCCTTTCCTTTCCAATCCATTACACTCCATTCCATTCTTCTCCCTTACAATCTTTTCCATTCATTTACATTCCACTCGATTCAATTTGTTTCTCTGCATTCCATTCCATTTCTCTCCATTCCATTCCATTCCTCTCCA
>NW_007149478.1:0-712 GCF_000164805.1 Carlito syrichta | reverse complement strand
ATCCTCTGGACAATCAGTCTCGCTGGCCCCCCTGAGGGAACTTTCAATTTTGGCCTCCTCACCAATCTCAGTAATTATTGTCACCGGACTGGGAAATGGTCTGAGGTCCCCTATATCCAGGCCTTTTGGGCATTGCGCTCCTGCCCAGACCTCTGCATCAGATGTTCCTCAGCCCAGGTCCTTCTGGCCAAATCCCCTGATAGGGGCTATCGGCCTCTCCCTGTGTCGGAATCTTCCTTTGCAGATCCTCCGGAGGACCTTGGCTTTCCTCCTCCAGCTTCTACCCCCCCCTTCTCCTCCCTGCCAATCTGCCTCTTCTCAACTGTCTGATCTTTCCCAACCCCCTCCTTATCCGACCTCCTGTGCCCAGACCTCCTCCACTCAGGCCCCTCTGGTGTCTGCTCCTGCCTTACCTCCCATATCACCCCTCCTATATCTGACTCTTCCTCCCAGCCCGCCATCTCTAATTCCTTTGTCCTCAGCTGCAGTCATTCCGGATTCGGTCAGATCCCCTCCACCATCCACTTCCCCTCCCTGCTGCCACAGAGGCACTGCCTTCCTCCTCCAGTCCTGTTGATGTCACACCTGACTCCTCTGTTTCTGGCTCTGCCCCAGCCACCCACAAGCTGTTCCCTCCTCTTCTGTCATCACTGCCATCTTGCCCTCCTCCCACCTCATTCCCTACTCTCACCCCGCCGCCATCTTACAATCC
>NW_007149477.1:0-663 GCF_000164805.1 Carlito syrichta | reverse complement strand
AGCCTCAGGAACTCCCCCACCAAAGTGGGGGCAGTCATTGGGCGGGTTGGGGCTGGAAGTTGCCAAGCTTGGGGGACCCTGACATGTGGGGGGGCAGGGGGCTAAGTACTGAGGGCAGACAGTCTGCACTAAAATGGATTTCTTTCTTTCTTTCTTTCTTTCTCTCTCTCTCTCTTTCTTTCTTTCTTTCTTTCTTTCTTTCTTTCTTTCTTTCTTTCCTTTCCTCACTAGGTTGCCCAGGTTACTTTCAAATCGCCCACCTCAGGTCATCTCTCAGCCAGGGCCTCCCAAAATGCTTGTGATCACAGGCTTTCCATTTGGTCTATATCCTGATCATCCTGCCTGCTCTTTTACTCTGAGCTGGAAGAGAGCCACCCACCGAGGCCTGCCCTCACCCATGGTTTTCTGGGGTTTGCTTCGTGTCGTAGTAGGGACTTGCTATGATGTCCATCCTGGTCTCAAGTTCCTGGATACAACTATTTTCCCATTGACCACCGCAAGAAGCAGAGGTTTCAAAGTAATGCCCTCCCTTTCCCCGAGGCGGCCACTGGTAGGAGTGAGTGTGTCCACCCTGTGGAACAAGGCAGGCGGAGGGGGGGGTGGCCTGACTGACACACACTCTTGTGCCAGGTACTCCCCCGGGGAGGGCTCATTGTTGACTCT
>NW_007149476.1:0-789 GCF_000164805.1 Carlito syrichta | reverse complement strand
GGATTGGTCTGTGAGGTGAGGCCCCGAGAGCGTTATGGAGGCCAGGCGAAGGGGCTCACTTGTGTTATCCTGGTGCTCTGTGAGATATAGGTGAGCGATGGCCTGAATCTCCGGGTTCAAGACCAGCCCGGGCACCTCTGTGCGACCTCGTCTCTACAAGATGCCAAAAAAATGATCTGTGTGTGGTGGCTCATGCCTGTCATCCTGGCCACTTGGGAGGCCACAGTGGGAGGATCCCATGAGCTAAGCTGATGGAGTCCACGGTGTCTGACAGTGGGCCCTGTGCTCTGGCATGGACAACAGAGTGGGACTCCAACTCAGAATGATAATACCAACCACCACCACCACCGCAACCACAGGCCAGGCTCAAGGACTCAACCTGGTATTCCGACCCTTGGGAGGCCGAGGCAAGAGAATGACCTGAGCCCCTGGTTTGAAACCTGCCTGGGACATGGGGAGAGACCTCATCTCAGCCATCAAAAATAAATCGAAAGATTAACCACGTGTGGTGGCACATGCCTGTGATTCCAGCCACTTGATGGGCCGAAGCGGGAGGATTGCCTGAGCATGGCAGATGGAGTCTGTGGTGGCCGTGAGTGTGACCCTGCACTCCAACCTGGGTTACAGAGTGGGATTCTGACTCCAAATAATAATAATCACCACTACCAGTACCACCACCACCCCTGTTAGCCAGGGCGAGGAGTCAACCTCATGGATGGGAGCGGAAAAGCAATTTCCACCCTGTCATTCATGGGAGGTTTCAAAGTTGGCTTACCAGTCACGTCCATC
>NW_007149475.1:0-732 GCF_000164805.1 Carlito syrichta | reverse complement strand
GTATATAGTAATAACCAGTGATACTAATGCCTTTTCACATTTATACCTGAGAAAAGTTGAGTGTTATACTTTGAGAACACAGAGATGTTTATTTAAATATTATATCAGGACTTTATGTGATTAACAAAGGCAATCAATTGGAATTACACACCTCAGAGTTAAAGTGTTAATTTAGCAAAATACAATAATAATATTAGAAGTCTTTTTTTGGGGAATTTTTGTACAATGTATTACTATTAGATTTAACCATTTTAAAGCTAATTATTTGATGCAAATTAATGTTTTGCTGTTTTTAAGATATAATATTTTCCCTTACCGTGTATAACTTTTAAAAATCAGCAATTAGAAAGGCTCACACTTCCAAGGCTAAAAACTAGAATTTCACTAGATCCTTGGAGAAAATGTGAAAAGAATCTTAACTCTGCCTATGGGAGAATTAACTGGAGAACTTCACTCCCATGATGTGTAAAGTAAAAGGTCAGAAATGATAATTAAGAAATGGCATGTGGAGTGTAAGGGCTTAAATTTACACTGAGTTGTATCTACATAAGTAATCCAAAGCCAAACATCTATAAATGACAGAAATGTTTGAAGACCTATATCTGCCTGAAGCTAAAATTTATACTGGCTCAATTATTCTGTGGTCTCTGACTTACAAGGAGATAATCAGAAAGTACATAGAATTCAAGATGAATTTTTTAAAAAAGAGACTGGACGTGGTGGCTCAGCCTG
>NW_007149474.1:0-715 GCF_000164805.1 Carlito syrichta | reverse complement strand
CATTCACCCACTAAGCCAGAAATCAGAGAACTACTGAAGCTCCAGTGCATTTCAATGGAGGACAGACAATCCTATCTGGCCTGAGGAGTAGGGTGATACTTAGCAAAATACTTCTGCAACAAGACTGTGCAGGGCTTCCTAAGCATGGCATATTAATTTCCATCAGAGGAGCATCATATAGTAGCTGGGAAGTGGAATGCAGGTATTTCTCACAAACCGGTTTGGTAGTGGGTGTGAAACCTGGGCCAGTGGCAATTCAGCCATGTCTTAGATTAGACCTGGTCAAGAAGACTGCAAAGAGACCTAGGAGAGGGAAGACCTGGGCGAGTTATTCTGGAGTTAATCAATGACCCTGTAGTATTTGAGTGGTCATGTTTTTGTCATGAATATAGGTAATCTAAGTGGAGCTGTGTCTCCACCCCCATATATTTAATAAAAACAAAACTCCTCTTACTAAGGGTTAGTAATATCTTGGGTAAACAAAGCCAGATACCTTAATACTGGCAGGCTCGTGAGCATCACGTCTTGTGACACCACTGAGCACTTCTGCACCTATTTCAACACTGCTGCATAAAAGCAACAGTGCATTCGAGGAGTACAACCAAGCGGAGCTGGATTCAGAAAAATCACACAATACAGTTGAGCAAACTCTCCAGTCCTTTGAGACAGCACCAGGAAATACAAATTTTCTGAGGGAGAAACAAAAGAATTTGAG
>NW_007149473.1:0-5598 GCF_000164805.1 Carlito syrichta | reverse complement strand
ACAGACAATCCTATCTGGCCTGAGGAGTAGGGTGATACTTACCAAAAACTTCTGCAACAAGACTGTGCAGGGCTTCCTAAGCATGGCATATTAATTTCCATCAGAGGAGCATCATATAGTAGCTGGGAAGTGGAATGCAGGTATTTCTCACAAACCGGTTTGGTAGTGGGTGTGAAACCTGGGCCAGTGGCAATTCAGCCATGTCTTAGATTAGACCTGGTCAAGAAGACTGCAAAGAGACCTAGGAGAGGGAAGACCTGGGCGAGTTATTCTGGAGTTAATCAATGACCCTGTAGTATTTGAGTGGTCATGTTTTTGTCATGAATATAGGTAATCTAAGTGGAGCTGTGTCTCCACCCCCATATATTTAATAAAAACAAAACTCCTCTTACTAAGGGTTAGTAATATCTTGGGTAAACAAAGCCAGATACCTTAATACTGGCAGGCTCGTGAGCATCACGTCTTGTGACACCACTGAGCACTTCTGCACCTATTTCAACACTGCTGCATAAAAGCAACAGTGCATTCGAGGAGTACAACCAAGCGGAGCTGGATTCAGAAAAATCAAACAATACAGTTGAGCAAACTCTCCAGTCCTTTGAGACAGCACCAGGAAATACAAATTTTCTGAGGGAGAAACAAAAGAATTTGAGTGCAATGGAATCACCATTTGTGACAAAACATTCACCCAATAAGCCAGAAATCAAAGAACTGCTGAGTCACCAGTACTTGGCAATGAGGGGCCATCTAACTTGCCTCAGGAGTAGGATGATACTTAGCAAGAACTTCTGCAACAAAACTGGCCTGGGATCCTAAACATGTCATATCAAATAACATCAAGGAAGCATCATAACGTAGGTGGATGTCGTAGGAACGTTCGAGATTCCCCGAGCCCATTTTGCGAGTATGTGTAGAAGCTGGGGATAGCCTCCAGCCCTGGGTCAGTGGCAATCCATCCATGTCATAGCTTAGACATGGTAGAGGAGGACTCCAAAGATTCCTAGGACAAGGAAGTCCTGGACGAATTACTCTGAAGTTCAACCATGACCCTGTAATCCATGAGTTCCCATGTTTTTCTCATAAATATACGCAATCTGAGAGGAGGTGTGCCTCTGCCCCCACAAACTTAGGAAACACAAAACTGATCCTACTGGAACTCAGTATCAAAGCCAGATACTTTAATGCCAGCAGGCTCATGAGCATCTAGTCACGGGATACCACTGCGCACATCTGAACCTATTTCTACACTGGTGCACAAAAGCAACAATGAGTGCGAAGGGTATAAGCAAGAAGAGCCAGAGTCAGGAAAACCAGATAGTGTAGTTGAGGCAACTCTCTAATAACCTTCGAGAAGGCAACAGAAAATACAAATTTTCGGTGCATGACAATGAAGCAATTTGAGCGAGAGGGAATCACCACTGCACCAAAAATGCTCACCCACTAAGCCATAAATCAAAGAACTACTGAGTCATCAGCAAATGGCTCTGAGTGGGCAGACCATCTTACCCAGCTTGAGGAGTAGGGTGACACTTAATAAGAACTTCTGCAAGACAAATGTGCCTGGGATTCTACATGTGGCATACCAATTACATCAAGGGAGTATCATACCGTAGGCAGCAAGTGGTGGCAAAGCTCGTGTTCATTCGAATCTGGTTTACTAGTATGTGCAGAAGTTGGTGATAGCATGCAGGCCTGTGCCAGTGGCAATGCAGCCATATCATACCTTAGACATGGAATATAATGACTCCAAAGAGACCTAGGAAAGGGAAGACCTGGGCGAGTAATTCTAGAGTTAAAAAGTGACCCTGTAAACCATGAGTAGACATGCTTTTGTCTTAATATAGGTAATCTAAGTGGAGTTGTGTCTCCGCCCCGAATATTTAATGAAAACAACTCATCTAATAAGAGTTAGCAATATCACTGGGTACACAAAGTCAGATACCTTAATACTGGCAGGCTCCTGAGCACCAAGTCTTGTGACACCACTGAGTACTTTTGCACCTATTTCAACATTGCTGCATAAAAGCAACAATGAATGTGAGGAGTACAAGCAAGCAGAACCACAGTCTGGAAAATCAGACATTCCAGTTGAGCAAACTCTACAATTCTTGGAGATGGCAACAGGTCATACAAATTTACTACGGAAAGCGATGGAGATAGAGTGCAATGTAATCACCATTGTGACATAGACAGTCACCCAAAAAGCCAGGAATCAAAGAACGACTGAGTCACCAGTGCATGGCAACGAGGAGGCAATCTTATCTGGCTTCAGGAGTGGGGTGACACTTAGCAAGACCTTCTGCAACAAAACTGTGTCTGGGATCCTAACCGTGGCATAACAAATACCATCAAGGGAGCATCATACCATAGGTGGCAAGTGATGGGAAAACTCGTGTTCCTCTGAACCCAGTTGGCGAGTATGTACAGAAGCTGGTGATAGCTTCCAGCCCTGTGCCAGTGGCAATCCAGCCATGTCATAGCTTAGACAATGCAAAGAAGGACTCCAAAGATTCCTAGGAGAGGGAAGTCCTGGCTGAGTTATTCTGGAGTTAAACAATGACTCAGTAATCTGTGAGTGACCATATATTTGTCATAAATATAAATAATTGAGAGGAGGTATGTCTCTGGCCCCAAATATTCAGTCAAAACAAAACCAATCCTACTAGCGCTCAGCAATATATCTGGAGAACCACGTAGGATACCTTAATAAAGGAACATGCGTTATTGTCAAGTCGTGTGACACCACTGAGCACTTTTGTACCTTTGGTAACCTAGATGAAGGGGTGAAAAAATGGAGTGTGAAAGGGTTCAGCAATCAGAGTTGTATTCAGGACAAATACAACTACAGAGTTGAAACAACTCTCAATTTCCTTTTAGACAGCAATAGAAATTATACATTTTCTGTGAGTGAAAATGAAGGCATATGAGTGAGGGGGGATCACCCCAGTTTCAACCACATTCACCCACTAAGCCAGAAATCAGAGAAGTACTGAAGCACCAGTGCATTTCAATGGAGGGACAGACAATCATATCTGGCCTGACGAGTAGGGTGATAGTAAGCAAAAACTTCTGCAACAAGACTGGGCAGGGCTTCCTAAGCATGGCATATTAATTTCCATCAGAGGAGCATCATATAGTAGCTGGGAAGTGGAATGCAGGTATTTCTCACAAACCGGTTTGGTAGTGGGTGCAAAACTTGGGCCAGTGGCAATCCAGCCACGTCTTAGATTAGACATGGTCAAGAAGACTGCAAAGAGACCTAGGAAAGGGAAGACCTGGGCGAGTTATTCTGGAGTTAATGAATGACCCTGTAGTACTTGAGTGGTCATGTTTTTGTCATAAATATAGGTAATCTAAGTGGAGCTTTGTCTCCACCCCCATATATTTAATAATAAACAAAACTCCTCTTACTAAGGATTAGCAATATCTCTGGGTAAACAAAGCCACATACCATAATACTGGCAGGCTCGTGAGCATCACGTCTTGTGATACCACTGAGCACTTTTGCACCTATTTCAACACTGCTGTATAAAAGCAACAGTGCATTCGAGGAGTAGAACTAAGCGGAGCTGGATTCAGAAAAATCACACAATACAGTTGAGCAAACTCTCCAGTCCTTTGAGACAGCACCAGGAAATACAAATTTTCTTAGGGAAAAACAAAAGAATTTGAGTGCATTGGAATGACCATTCTGACAAAACATTCACTCACTAAGCCAGAAACCAAAGAACTACTGAGTCACCAGTACGTGGCAATGAGGGGCCATCTAACTTGCCTCAGGAGTAGGATGATACTTAGCAAGAACTTCTGCAACAAAAGTGGCCTGGGATCCTAAACACGTCATATCCAATAACATCAAGGGAGCATCATAACGTAGGTGGAGGTCATAGAATCTTTCGTGGTTCCCTGAGCCCATTTTGCGAGTATGTGCAGAAGCTAGTGATAGCTTCCAGCCCTGGGCCAGTGGCAATCTATCCATGTCATAGCTTAGACATGGTAGAGGAGGACTCCAAAGATTCCTAGGACAAGGAAGTCCTGGACGAATTACTCTGGAGTTCAACCAGGACCCTGTAATTCATGAGTCCCCATGTTTTTGTCATAACTATATGTAATCTGAGAGGAGGTGTGCCTCTGCCCCCACAAATTTAGGAAAAACATACTGATCCTACAAGCAGAGCCATAGTCAGAAAAATCAGACCATGTAGTTGAGCCAACTCTCTAATATCCTTCGAGAAGGAAACAGAAAATACAAATTTTCAGTGTATGACAATGAAGCAATTTGAGTGAAAGGGAATCACCACTGTGCCTAAGATGCTCACCCACTAAGCCATAAACCAAAGAACTACTGAGTCATCAGCAAATGGCTCTGAGTGGGGAGACCATCTTACCCAGCTTGAAGAGTAGGGTGACACTTAATAAGAACTTCTGACTGGGATTCTACACGTGGCATATCAATTACCATCGAGGGAGCACCATACCGTAGGTAGCAAGTGGTGGCAAAGCTCGTGTTCATTCAAATCCGCTTTACCAGTATGTGCAGAAGTTGGTGATAGCATCCAGGCCTGTGCCACTGGCAATGCAGCCATATCGTAGCTTAGACATGGTATAGAATGACTCCAATGATTCCTAGGACAGAGAAGTCCTGAGCGAGTTATTCTGGAATTAAACAATGACCCTGATATTTGTGAGAGGCCTTATTTTTTATGGGTAGGCAAAACGAGTTTTGTCTCTGACTCCAAATAGTTAGAGGATCTAAACTGATCATACTAGGCATCAGAAATATATCTGGGGAAGCAACACTGGATGTCTTAATACAGGCAGGTTCATGATCTTCAAGTCATGTGGCACCACTGAGCACTTTTGCACATTGCAATATAGCTGCCTAAAAGCAACAAAGGAGTGTGAGTGGATACAAGTAAGCAGAGGTCCAGTCAGGACTAATCAGACAATGTAGTTGAACCAACTCTCTAATTTCCTTTGATACGCAACAGGAACTACAAGTTTTCTGTGGGTGAAAATGAAGCAAATTTGTGAGAGGAAATCACCACTGCGACAAAGACATTCACCCACCAAACCGGAAATCAAAGAACTACTCTATCACCAGTACATGGCAATGAGGGGGCAGACAATCTTATCTGCCCTGAGGTACAGGTTGACACTTAGCAAGTACTTCTGCAACAAAACTGTGCACTGCATCCTAAGCATGGCATCATACCTTAGGTGGCATGTGGTGGGAAAGCTCATGGTCCTCTGAAACCCGTTTGCTAATATGTGCAGAAGCTGGTGATAGCCTCCACACCTGTGCCAGTGGCAGTCAGCCATGTCGTAGCTTAGACATGGTAGAGAATGACTCCATCTTTTCCTCGGACAGGTAAATACTGGGCAAGTTATTCTGTAGTTACACAATAATCCTTTTATCTGTGAATGGCCTTATTTTTGCCATAAATATGGGTTTTCTAAGAGTAACTATGTCTCTGCCCCTAATATTTAATTAAACTAAACTGACCCTATCTGGGTTCACCAATATATCTGGGGAGCCAAAGCCAGATACCTTAATATAGGCAGGCTCAAGTCATATAGTACTAGTAGGGACTTCTG
>NW_007149472.1:0-6005 GCF_000164805.1 Carlito syrichta | reverse complement strand
TTATTCTGGAGTTAATCAATGACCCTGTAGTACTGGAGTGGTCATGTTTTTGTCATAAATATAGGTAATCTAAGTGGAGCTGTGTCTCCACCCTCATATATTTAATAAAAACAAAACTCCTCTTACTAAGGGTTAGTAATATCTCTGGGTAAACAAAGCCAGATACCTTAATACTGGCAGGCTCGTGAGCATCACGTCTTGTGACACCACTGAGCACTTCTGCACCTATTTCAACACTGCTGCATAAAAGCAACAGTGCATTCGAGGAGTACAACCAAGCGGAGCTGGATTCAGAAAAATCACACAATACAGTTGAGCAAACTCTCCAGTCCTTTGAGACAGCACCAGGAAATACAAATTTTCTGAGGGAAAAACAAAAGAATTTGAGAGCAATGGAATCACCATTGTGACAAAACATTCACCCAATAAGCCAGAAATCAAAGAACTGCTGAGTCACCAGTACTTGGCAATGAGGGGCCATCTAACTTGCCTCAGGAGTAGGATGATACTTAGCAAGAACTTCTGCAACAAAACTGGCCTGGGATCCTAAACACGTCATATCAAATAACATCAAGGGAGCATCATAACGTAGGTGGATGTCATAGGAACGTTCGAGATTCCCCGAGCCCATTTTGCGAGTATGTGTAGAAGCTGGGGATAGCCTCCAGCCCTGGGTCAGTGGCAATCCATCCATGTCATAGCTTAGACATGGTAGAGGAGGACTCCAAAGATTCCTAGGACAAGGAAGTCCTGGACGAATTACTCTGAAGTTCAACCATGACCCTGCAATCCATGAGTGCCCATGTTTTTGTCATAAATATACGTAATCTGAGAAGAGGTGTGCCTCTGCCCCCACAAACTTAGGAAACACAAAACTGATCCTACTGGAACTCAGTATCAAAGCCAGATACTTTAATGCCAGCAGGCTCATGAGCATCTAGTCACGGGATACCACTGCGCACATCTGAACCTATTTCTACACTGGTGCACAAAAGCAACAATGAGTGCGAAGGGTATAAGTAAGAAGAGCCAGAGTCAGGAAAACCAGATAGTGTAGTTGAGGCAACTCTCTAATAACCTTCGAGAAGGCAACAGAAAATACAAATTTTCGGTGCATGACAATGAAGCAATTTTGAGCGAGAGGGAATCACCACTGCACCAAAAATGCTTCACCCCACTAAGCCCATAAATCAAAGAACTACTTGAGTCATCACCAAATGGCTCTGAGTGGGGCAGACCATCTTACCCAGCTTGAAGGAGTAGGGTGACACTTAATAAGAACTTCTGCAAGACAAATGTGCCTGGGATTCTACATGTGGCATACCAATTACCATCAAGGGAGTATCATACCGTAGGCAGCAAGTGGTGGCAAAGCTCGTGTTCATTCGAATCTGGTTTACTAGTATGTGCAGAAGTTGGTGATAGCATGCAGGCCTGTGCCAGTGGCAACGCAGCCATATCATACCTTAGACATGGAATATAATGACCCCAAAGAGACCTAGGAAAGGGAAGACCTGGGCGAGTAATTCTGGAGTTAAAAAGTGACCCTGTAAACCATGAGTAGACATGCTTTTGTCTTAATATAGGTAATCTAAGTGGAGTTGTGTCTCCGCCCCGAATATTTAATGAAAACAAAACTCATCTAATAAGAGTTAGCAATATCACTGGGTACACAAAGTCAGATACCTTAATACTGGCCGGCTCCTGAGCAACAATTCTTGTGACACCACTGAGTACTTTTGCACCTATTTCAACATTGCTGCACAAAAGCTACAATGAGTGTGAGGAGTACAAGCAAGCAGAACCACAGTCTGGAAAATCAGACATTCCAGTTGAGCAAACTCTACAATTCTTGGAGATGGCAACAGGTCATACAAATTTACTACGGAAAGCGATGGAGATAGAGTGCAATGTAATCACCATTGTGACATAGACAGTCACCCAAAAAGCCAGGAATCAAAGAACGACTGAGTCACCAGTGCATGGCAACGAGGAGGCAATCTATCTGTCTCAGGAGTGGGGTGACACTTAGCAAGACCTTCTGCAACAAAACTGTGTCTGGGATCCTAACCGTGGCATAACAAATACCATCAAGGGAGCATCATACCATAGGTGGCAAGTGATGGGAAAACTCGTGTTCCTCTGAACCCAGTTGGCGAGTATGTACAGAAGCTGGTGATAGCTTCCAGCCCTGTGCCAGTGGCAATCCAGCCATGTCATAGCTTAGACAATGCAAAGAAGGACTCCAAAGATTCCTAGGAGAGGGAAGTCCTGGCTGAGTTATTCTGGAGTTAAACAATGACTCAGTAATCTGTGAGTGACCATATATTTGTCATAAATATAAATAATTGAGAGGAGGTGTGTCTCTGGTCCCAAATATTCAGTCAAAACAAAACCGATCCTACTAGCGCTCAGCAATATATCTGGAGAACCACGTAGGATACGTTAATAAAGGAACATGCGTTATTGTCAAGTCGTGTGACACCACTGAGCACTTTTGTACCTTTGGTAACCTAGATGAACGGGTGAAAAAAATAGAGTGTGAAAGGGTACAGCAATCAGAGTTGTATTCAGGACAAATGCAACTACAGAGTTGAAACAACTCTCAATTTCCTTTTAGACAGCAATAGAAATTATACATTTTCTGTGAGTGAAAATGAAGGCATATGAGTGAGGGGGGATCACCCCAGTTTCAACCACATTCACCCACTAAGCCAGAAATCAGAGAACTACTGAAGCACCAGTGCATTTCAATGGAGGACAGACAATCCTATCTGGCCTGAGGAGTAGGGTGATACTTAGCAAAAACTTCTGCAACAAGACTGTGCAGGGGTTCCTAAGCATGGCATATTAATTTCCATCAGAGGAGCATCATATAGTAGCTGGGAAGTGGAATGCAGGTATTTCTCACAAACCGGTTTGGTAGTGGGTGCAAAACCTGGGCCAGTGGCAATCCAGCCATGTCTTAGATTAGACCTGGTCAAGAAGACTGCAAAGAGACCTAGGAAAGGGAAGACCTGGGCTAGTTATTCTGGAGTTAATCAATGACCCTGTAGTACTGGAGTGGTCATGTTTTTGTCATAAATATAGGTAATCTAAGTGGAGCTGTGTCTCCACCCCCATATATTTAATAAAAACAAAACTCCTCTTACTAAGGGTTAGTAATATCTCTGGGTAAACAAAGCCAGATACCTTAATACTGGCAGGCTCGTGAGCATCACGTCTTGTGACACCACTGAGCACTTTTGCACCTATTTCAACACTGCTGCATAAAAGCAACAGTGCATTCGAGGAGTACAACCAAGCGGAGCTGGATTCAGAAAAATCACACAATACAGTTGAGCAAACTCTCCAGTCCTTTGAGACAGCACCAGGAAATACAAATTTTCTGAGGGAAAAACAAAAGAATTTGAGAGCAATGGAATCACCATTGTGACAAAACATTCACCCAATAAGCCAGAAATCAAAGAACTGCTGAGTCACCAGTACTTGGCAATGAGGGGCCATCTAACTTGCCTCAGGAGTAGGATGATACTTAGCAAGAACTTCTGCAACAAAACTGGCCTGGGATCCTAAACACGTCATATCAAATAACATCAAGGAAGCATCATAACGTAGGTGGATGTCGTAGGAACGTTCGAGATTCCCCGAGCCCATTTTGCGAGTATGTGTAGAAGCTGGGGATAGCCTCCAGCCCTGGGTCAGTGGCAATCCATCCATGTCATAGCTTAGACATGGTAGAGGAGGACTCCAAAGATTCCTAGGACAAGGAAGTCCTGGACGAATTACTCTGAAGTTCAACCATGACCCTGCAATCCATGAGTGCCCATGTTTTTGTCATAAATATACGTAATCTGAGAAGAGGTGTGCCTCTGCCCCCACAAACTTAGGAAACACAAAACTGATCCTACTGGAACTCAGTATCAAAGCCAGATACTTTAATGCCAGCAGGCTCATGAGCATCTAGTCACGGGATACCACTGCGCACATCTGAACCTATTTCTACACTGGTGCACAAAAGCAACAATGAGTGCGAAGGGTATAAGTAAGAAGAGCCAGAGTCAGGAAAACCAGATAGTGTAGTTGAGGCAACTCTCTAATAACCTTCGAGAAGGCAACAGAAAATACAAATTTTCGGTGCATGACAATGAAGCAATTTTGAGCGAGAGGGAATCACCACTGCACCAAAAATGCTTCACCCCACTAAGCCCATAAATCAAAGAACTACTTGAGTCATCACCAAATGGCTCTGAGTGGGGCAGACCATCTTACCCAGCTTGAAGGAGTAGGGTGACACTTAATAAGAACTTCTGCAAGACAAATGTGCCTGGGATTCTACATGTGGCATACCAATTACCATCAAGGGAGTATCATACCGTAGGCAGCAAGTGGTGGCAAAGCTCGTGTTCATTCGAATCTGGTTTACTAGTATGTGCAGAAGTTGGTGATAGCATGCAGGCCTGTGCCAGTGGCAACGCAGCCATATCATACCTTAGACATGGAATATAATGACCCCAAAGAGACCTAGGAAAGGGAAGACCTGGGCGAGTAATTCTGGAGTTAAAAAGTGACCCTGTAAACCATGAGTAGACATGCTTTTGTCTTAATATAGGTAATCTAAGTGGAGTTGTGTCTCCGCCCCGAATATTTAATGAAAACAAAACTCATCTAATAAGAGTTAGCAATATCACTGGGTACACAAAGTCAGATACCTTAATACTGGCCGGCTCCTGAGCAACAATTCTTGTGACACCACTGAGTACTTTTGCACCTATTTCAACATTGCTGCACAAAAGCTACAATGAGTGTGAGGAGTACAAGCAAGCAGAACCACAGTCTGGAAAATCAGACATTCCAGTTGAGCAAACTCTACAATTCTTGGAGATGGCAACAGGTCATACAAATTTACTACGGAAAGCGATGGAGATAGAGTGCAATGTAATCACCATTGTGACATAGACAGTCACCCAAAAAGCCAGGAATCAAAGAACGACTGAGTCACCAGTGCATGGCAACGAGGAGGCAATCTATCTGTCTCAGGAGTGGGGTGACACTTAGCAAGACCTTCTGCAACAAAACTGTGTCTGGGATCCTAACCGTGGCATAACAAATACCATCAAGGGAGCATCATACCATAGGTGGCAAGTGATGGGAAAACTCGTGTTCCTCTGAACCCAGTTGGCGAGTATGTACAGAAGCTGGTGATAGCTTCCAGCCCTGTGCCAGTGGCAATCCAGCCATGTCATAGCTTAGACAATGCAAAGAAGGACTCCAAAGATTCCTAGGAGAGGGAAGTCCTGGCTGAGTTATTCTGGAGTTAAACAATGACTCAGTAATCTGTGAGTGACCATATATTTGTCATAAATATAAATAATTGAGAGGAGGTGTGTCTCTGGTCCCAAATATTCAGTCAAAACAAAACCGATCCTACTAGCGCTCAGCAATATATCTGGAGAACCACGTAGGATACGTTAATAAAGGAACATGCGTTATTGTCAAGTCGTGTGACACCACTGAGCACTTTTGTACCTTTGGTAACCTAGATGAACGGGTGAAAAAAATAGAGTGTGAAAGGGTACAGCAATCAGAGTTGTATTCAGGACAAATGCAACTACAGAGTTGAAACAACTCTCAATTTCCTTTTAGACAGCAATAGAAATTATACATTTTCTGTGAGTGAAAATGAAGGCATATGAGTGAGGGGGGATCACCCCAGTTTCAACCACATTCACCCACTAAGCCAGAAATCAGAGAACTACTGAAGCACCAGTGCATTTCAATGGAGGACAGACAATCCTATCTGGCCTGAGGAGTAGGGTGATACTTAGCAAAAACTTCTGCAACAAGACTGTGCAGGGCTTCCTAAGCATGGCATATTAATTTCCATCAGAGGAGCATCATATAGTAGCTGGGAAGTGGAATGCAGGTATTTCTCACAAACCGGTTTGGTAGTGGGTGCAAAACCTGGGCCAGTGGCAATCCAGCCATGTCTTAGATTAGACCTG
>NW_007149471.1:0-995 GCF_000164805.1 Carlito syrichta | reverse complement strand
GGGCCTGGCTCCAAGGTCCACGGCGGCGCTGGAAGCCCGGGTCCGCTGTTGGCAGAGCGGGGGACCCAGCTCCGCGGTTGGCGGTGGAGGCGGCGCTGGGGTCAGGCTCCAAGGTCGGAGGCACCGCGGGGCGCCGGGCTACGCCTTCCTCGGAGGCGCGGGGGCCCGCCTTGCAGTTAAAAGCTGCTCGGGAGCCCGTCTCCTCTGTCTGCAGCGGCAGGCTGGGAGGGCCGGATCTGCCGCTGCGTGGGGGGACCCGGATTAGCGTCCATTAGCGGCGCCGGGGAGCGGGGAGGGGCAGCGGCGCCGGGGAGAGGGGAAGGGGCGGCCACGCCGTCCTGCGAGGCACCGCGGTCTGGCTCCAAGGTCAGCGGCGCGCTGGAGGCCGTGCTCTGATGTTGGCGGCCCCACAAGTATATATACACATACACCAATATATATAATCTTCAAAATAACAAAATTATAATAATTTTGGTCACATTTACATTTTTCTCCAAAGTAGTTTATCATCTTAACCTAAATTATTTTGAATATTAACCATTTAAAGTCATTAATACTACTATAATATTGAGTTTTAATGTAAAACAGGCAATTGAATGACCATCTCTAAGTATGTATATGGTTTGTATAAAGAGTGATGATAGGTGTACACAGAAATCAAATAAAAAAGGATGATTTGTAGATCAATCTTGAATAATATGGTAATTATGAATCTATTTAATATATAAATCGTGTGTATATCAACTAGTAATGAAATTTAGTGACACATTTTAACAGTCCAGTACATTTTATACTATTTAGGAAACAGGAAATTGTGCATAAACTTTAAAAACTTATATGTTTTTGACATCAGATAAAAGTTTGTGTACTCTAGTTTGCGATATATTCACAGGTTAACTGTGATTATATGGTTTGAAATTCATGTGATAATTTATTTCACTTCAACTTTTTACATATTTTTGCATATATAAAAGTTACTTAAAATATAATATTTT
>NW_007149470.1:0-883 GCF_000164805.1 Carlito syrichta | reverse complement strand
AGTCAGCCGACTAGTTAGGCTGGTTTAATACATTGGCTGAGTACTCGGCTGACTTGTTTGATGGCATAAAATGGCCGAATAATCGACTGACTATTTAGCTGTGTTAACAAGTTGACTGATGAGTGGCCCAATAGTTCGCTAGGTTAACTAGTTGGCTGACTAATTTTCTGGCCTAACTAGTCGTCCGAGTAGTTAGGTAACCTAAATTGTCGACTGACAAGTTGGCCCACTAGTCGGCCAATTGGTTAGCTAACTTAACTAGTTGGACGGCTAGTGACCAACCGGTTAGCTGACTTAATTAGTCAGCCAGTGAGTGAGCCATCAGGTTAGCTGACTTAACTAGTCGTCCGGCATGTGAGTTGACTTGTCAGCTGAATTAACTAGTTCACTGGTGAGTGACATGATTGGTCAACTCACTTAACTAGTCTGCTGATAGACAAGTCGACTGGTGAGATGACTTAACTACTTGACCGGTGTGTGAGATGACTGGTCAGCTGAATTTAGCTGGCTGGCAAGTGAATCAATGGTTCAGACTTAACTAGTCAGCCAGTGAGTGAACCAACCAGTGAGCCACCATAACTAGTCTGCCGGTGAGTGAACTGACGAATGAGCTGCCTTAAATATTTGGCTGGTGAGTGAGCTGACCTTTGAGCTAACTTAACCAGTCAGCTGGTGGGCAAGCCAACTAGTTTCCTGACCTTTTGGCCTGTGAGCGAGTCAGCAAGTTAGTTGACCTGTTGTCTGGCAAGTGAGCAGACTAGTTTGCTGATCGGTTGGCAGGCAAGTGAGCCGAATATTTGCTGACCTGATGAAAGTGAGCTTGGCCACTAGTTAGCTGAACAGTTAGTTGAGTTGCTAGCTGACTAGTTAGCCAAGTATCTAT
>NW_007149469.1:0-725 GCF_000164805.1 Carlito syrichta | reverse complement strand
CAGGTCTTTCACGTTTCTGGTTAGGAAGATGCCAAGGTATTTCATTTTTTTTTGTGGCTATTGTGAATGGAATTGTGCTTTTTATTTGGGTTTCTGTTTGTTTATTATTGGTGTAAAGAAATGTGATTGTTTTTGCACATTTATTTTATATCCTGAGACTTTGCCAAAGTCCTTTATCAGTGTAAGGAGGTTTTTGACAGATTCTCTTGGGTTTTCAAGATACATGATCTTGTCATCTGCAAAGAGAGATAGCTTGACTTCCTCTTTTCCTATTTGAATACCCCCGATTGCCTTCTCTTCTCTGATTGCTCAAGCCAGGACTTCCAATACTATATTGAACAGGAGGGGTGAGAGTGGGCATCCTTGTCTTGTTCCAGTTTTCAGCAGAAATGGTTCCAATTTTTGTCCATTTAGGAGTATGCTGGCTGTGGGTTTCTCATAGATGGCTTTTACTATTTTGAGGTATGTTCCCCATATGCCTAGATGTTGGAGGGCTTTTATCAAGAAGGGGTGCTGGATTTTATCAAAAGCTTTTTCTGCATCTAATGATATAATCATTTGGTTTTTGTTTTGACATCTGTTGATGTATTTAATTACATTTATGGTTTTACGAATGTTGAACCAGACTTGCATCCCAGGGATGAAGCCTACTTGGTCATGATGGATGATTTTTGAGATGTGTTGTTGAATCCCGGTTAGCTAGGATCTTGTTGAGAATTTTTAGC
>NW_007149468.1:0-808 GCF_000164805.1 Carlito syrichta | reverse complement strand
TAGAGTGTGGGCTTTAAGGTTCTGGGTCAGAGATAGGGAGCTGGTAGAAGCAATGATGACCTTTGGGGTTGAGGGAACAGGTATGGGGAGTGGCCTAGCCCAGTTTTGGCTAGTCTTTCAGGGCACTGCGTGGAAGGCTACCCGAGGCCAGCGCGGTTCAATGATCACAAGGCTTGGGCAAAAGGAAACGTCACTTTGCTGCCTGCGCCGAGCCACGCCCAGCCCCCTCTAATGGCGTTAGGTGCCACAGGCATGACAACACGGATGGGCGTGAAATCCTCGCAGGCTTTGATCCCCTTGTCTACACACACTGAGAGCTGACAGTCACTGCATGGCCATCCCTCTTTCATTGGTCAGACAGAGTTTGTGGGTGCACCCGGGCAGGCAGCTACACCTGTACTTGAGAATTTACATCGCCTTGCTCGAGGATGGCATTGATTATGGACGGGTGAAATACAAGCACAAACTATTTAAAAACTGAATGATGGAGGCCTACAAGAACATGGCAGAAAAACATATACATACAAGTGCCGCTGGCAGAGAAATTGCACCTCTGCTCCTGAGCAATCATCTGATGATATCAAATTATGAGCCCTGGAAGTCCTCATGCCACTGCCTTGGTTCACATTGGAGGCATAATGAAAATTTTCTGGTTAATTAAGGGGAGGTTTATAAAATTCTTAGGTTGTGCACACGCATGTGACTCACGTCCTTCCACACTGGGGGCAATTTGCATCCTTCCACACTGGGGACGGCATCCTCAAGTCACTCCAGGCCTGGATACCGTGACCTGTCCTCTGCCCAGTAT
>NW_007149467.1:0-946 GCF_000164805.1 Carlito syrichta | reverse complement strand
TGGTTTAATTAAGGGGAGGTTTATAAAATACTTAGGTTGTGCACACGCATGTGACTCACGTCCTTCCACACTGGGGGCAATTTGCATCCTTCCACACCGGGGACGGCATCCTCAAGTCACTCCAGGCCTGGATACCGTGACCTGTTCCTCTGCCCAGTATCCGAAGGAGGATCCGCTCTGCCTGCAGTGCTCAGGGGAGCGCCATCCCCAGGCAACCCAGGTGCTCACTCCAGCCCTCCTGTGCTTCTGGACCTTTCCTTCAGGGTTTTCCCTGGAGTCACTCCAGGCATGTCCTCCCGCAACCTGCCTCAGCTTGAGTCAAAGAAGAACTGATCCTGTCACCAGGCCACAAAGAAATATCCCATGACCCAGGGGCCCTTGATCTGTCCTTTTCTGACCTCATTCCTTACTCAAATGTCACCAGAGCCATCTCCAGAGCTGCTACACCTTTTTATCCTTGCTGCAGCCCAGAAGTTTCATTCCCACATTTGCAGTGTGAGAAGATACACAGAGGGACTCCAGGCCACCTGACCTCACCATTTTATGTCAACTTTGCATGTGTGCTTGTGAAAAGTAGAAACAGTGTGTGGGGAAGGGAAGAGGAAGAGGATGGAGTGTTTTCTTCTCCCCAACACATTTCTCATGGGGAAGTTGGCCCATAACATGTGACCCACTCATGACCTAGGAGGACAACCTAGGCAGCATTCCCAGATCGGGAAGCTGCCCTTCTATGTTCTCTGCATTTCTTTAGGTGTACTCCCATGCCCCTGCACATCAGAGCCCACCCTCAATGTTCCCATGATGATAGCAGGATGCTCAGATGGAACCCCAGTGCCACCTGCTCCATTCTGAAGCTCTCTTCCCCCGAGTGGGAATCTGTGAGACCTGTGGTTCACTGTCTTAGGAATAAACTGAGTGACTGGCAGGTGAATCATGACTTCTCATG
>NW_007149466.1:0-999 GCF_000164805.1 Carlito syrichta | reverse complement strand
TGGGCGTCTTGCTAAGCACTAAACAAAGAATCCGGTTTCAAAGTAGGAATCTGGGAATGGATGTCCTCACATACAGGAAACTGCACGGGCCCTGTTAAGGAAGAATAATGAATCTCGGTTACATGAGTCCTCAGTTCCAAAAATGTACAGGGCGTCTTGCTAAGGCCTACAAAGCTCCGGGTTTTGGCATCCCCATATTTTTCAGAGCTATTTCCTATGTGGATATTATGAATCAGTCACTCCAGAAATCCAACAACATTCTGGTCCACTCCATAGTTTAAACGAAAATATGGAACTAGATTTCCATTTACATTCTGTATCTTCCAACGCCAAATTCCAGGACACAAGTAATCATCTCGGGTTTCTTGAATGTAAGCCCTGAGTTCAGGGTTACCTCATGCTCCAGAAACTTCTGATAGTGCAGCTGTTCGTAATTAGTACCTTGGGTTTAGATGTTGCACCATATTTCGAAGGTATTTTTGGGAGAGCTCCAGGGTCTTGGTTTCCAAGTCCATAGGAACATTCTGGAGTCTGTTTTTGGAAGCCACGGGTCTGGATTTCCAAGGAACCGAGAAACAGCTGGTCATTTTTCTGAGAATGAAACAGGAATCTCTGACATTAAGTCCCCAGAAAGCTTCTACTCATGTTACCAATGTGGAACAAGGAAAATCAGTTTGCATGTGACCAGCAAACTTCTGGAAAGTTGTTAATTTTTCCCTGGCTTAAGGTAGTTCTCATACCTAGAAGCATACAGGAATTTTCTAAATGCTAATCAGGAATTAAGTATCCTACTCTCCACAGTTTTCAGAACTAATTCCTATATCCGTACCACAAATTTGTCATTACCGATTCCTGGGATCCTACTGCTCCTCTTCTTAGTTGTAACAGAGAATCTGGCCATCTGTTCGGCTTTTTTTGCAGAAGGCTGTAAGGCCAGATTCCACAAACCAAAGGAATCATCTCGCCATTTTTAAGTGCAATTTCTGAATTCATGTTTAC
>NW_007149465.1:0-696 GCF_000164805.1 Carlito syrichta | reverse complement strand
TCAGACAAAAAAGAGTACAAACTGTGTCATCTGATGATATAATTTCTGGGATGCAAACCAAAGTATGACAGAAAGCAGAGAAGAAAACAGTGGTGACTTGGATATGAGGAGAGAAAACAGGAAGTAGAGAAATTTAAGAATGATATGAAGAAAACTTTGGGGAGCAATAAATGTGTTCATTATCTTGATTGTGGTATTGGCTTCACATGAGTACACCTATGTCATAGCTTTTAAAATTGTGCTCTTCAAACATGTGCAGTTGTCAATTAATCCTCAGTAAATATTTTCTTATATATATTATATATATATTATACATACATACATATTTGCATTCAACTTTGCAGTTTTCTTTGCATGGTTATATCATGTAGTGGTGAAGTCTTGGCTTTCAGTGCATTCAACACCCATATAGTGAACCAAATAGGTAACTTTTCAACTCCCATCCCCCTCCCACTATCTCTCCTTTGGGGGTTCTTAGTGTCTAGTATTCCTCTTTGTATGTCCATTTACACCCATTGATTAGTTCCCACTTATGAGTGAAAACATGCAGCATTTGATTTTCTGTTTCTGAATTATTTCACTTAGGACAAAGGTCTCCAACTTCATTCATTCTGCAGAAAAATTATTACTTTATTACTTTCTTTATTATGGTTGCATAATATTACATGGTGCATATGTACCACATTTTATTTGTCC
>NW_007149464.1:0-737 GCF_000164805.1 Carlito syrichta | reverse complement strand
TTGCAGTTTTCTTGCATGGTTATATCAAGTAGTGGTGAAGTCTTGGCTTTCAGTGCATTCAACACCCATATAGTGAACCAAATAGGTAACTTTTCAACTCCCATCCCCCTCCCACTATCTCTCCTTTGGGGGTTCTTAGTGTCTAGTATTCCTCTTTGTATGTCCATTTACACCCATTGATTAGTTCCCACTTATGAGTGAAAACATGCAGCATTTGATTTTCTGTTTCTGAATTATTTCACTTAGGACAAAGGTCTCCAACTTCATTCATTCTGCTGAAAAATTATTACTTTATTACTTTCTTTATTATGGTTGCATAATATTACATGGTGCATATGTACCACATTTTATTTGTCCAATTATCCACTGGACATTTAGCTTGTTTTCATGACTGCTGTTGTGAATAGTGCTGCAATAAACATACAAGTGCAAGTATCTTTTTGGTATAATAATTTAATTTTCTTTAGGTAGATACAAGTAGTGGGACTGCTGAATTGATTGGCAGTTCTATTTTTAGTTCTTTAAAGAATCTTCATGCTGTTTTCCGTAAAGCTTGTACTAATTTATGTTTTCATCAATAATGTACAAGTATTTCCCTTTCTCCACATCCTTGCTATCATCTGGGTTTTTGTTTGTTTGTTTGTTTGTTTGTTGTTTTGATTTTGTTATGATTATGAAATATAGCCATTCTGACTGGTATAAGAAGGTATCTCATGCTGGTTTTAATTTACATTTCC
>NW_007149463.1:0-1237 GCF_000164805.1 Carlito syrichta | reverse complement strand
GAGAACAATTGTTCATGTTCCCCTCCCTTTTACCTCATTATCCATTACAGGAAAGAAAACCAGGAATGTAATCATGACGGAACAGACCTTTTAACAAAATAGCGACTGTCTCCAAGGATAGTTTAAATTCCAAAGATAATTATTTACAAGTTAATTTCTGTCTAATCCTTGTCCTTCACAATCTTTTATTTTCCCTCAATAGATTTTGTACCCTTAGACACTTGCCTGGAGACACCAGAGCAATCTATATGAAAACTTTACTAATTAGTCTTTATTTACCCCCATTACTTTTTCATATGTTTGCCTTTCCACAATTTGCAGTCCCTAGGGTATCAAGGTCCATTTATTTGCCTTGTCACTGCTCTAAAATGTATTGCTTTGTGATGAAAATGCTATATAAGCTGTAGTTCGAAGTCACCTCTTTGATAGTTACTCTTGAAATTTGCCCAACTTTCCCTTAGAACCGATGAGTGCAATTCTTAAAATAAACATAGAAATTAACTCTCTTGATTTTTAAGCTTGGAGATATTTGTCTCAGCAAACTGACCTCAGCCCTTCTAGGTAGTATCTAGGAGCTGAAACTCACCAGATAGACAATGAGATGCCAGACTCTTCATTCATCATGATTTCCTTACCTTTCCCTAATTCCTGTTTACCTATTCCTTAGTCCTCCCTAATTCTGTTTCCTTACAGCTATGTTCTTACTCCACTATATAAATCCCTGATTTTAGTGGAAGGGGGAGGCAGATTTGAGAGTGGTCTTCTGTTCTCCTTGACTGATATTACCAGAATAAAAAGACTTCTTCCTTGGCAATGTTCACTGTCTCAGTGGTTGGCTTTCTGTGTGGCAAGCAATGGGACCTCGACCAAACCTCTGTCAATAACACTCGCATTCCCCACATTATTTTCCAACTATATATGAAATATACATGTCCATAAATTTCTTTTTGGTTTTCTCTTATTAAACTATCTCTCTAGTTGAGATCTCAGAAGGGCAGGGAAATAGTTTATTTTTCCTCCCCCACAACTTATTGTATAACAATGATATAAACAACAAGTATAAGATGTTTCATACTTAAAAAAATTAGAATGATTTGTCAATTTCCATTTCAATGTATCAATGCATTAATTTCCTTGCAACCTTATGAGCACTGGTTTGGAATCTAGTTACTCAATTAACAAAAAGCAAACAAAACAGAACCCAACAACAAAACTTTGCTAATCTGAATAATGAAAG
>NW_007149462.1:0-750 GCF_000164805.1 Carlito syrichta | reverse complement strand
TATACAACTATATCATATATATATATATAGTTGTTGTTGTTTTAGTAAGAAAGCAGAAAAGCTCCCACAGCAGGAGGGGACCCAAAGGGGTTGCTCCTCAAGAATATTAAATATGAGTTTTGCAGACCCTTTATAATAAACAAGAGATTTTCTAAAAATATTAAGAGTGTGAATCAGAGAAACTTTAGGCAAAGAGATTTTTAAGAATGTTAAGAAGAAAATGCAGGAAACACTCTTATGCACACTGGAGTAGGCAACCAATTCTTGTTCAAATCCCCAAAAGCAAATGCCATAAGAGACAAGATAGACAAGTGGCACTTCATCTAACTGAAAAGCTTCAGCAAAACCAAAGAAACCATCAAGAGAGTGGGGAGATAGCCCACAAAATGGAAAAGAAATATTTGTCAATTGCATATCCGACAAAGGCCTAATATCTAGGATCTACAAGAAACTCAAAGGTGCTGATGTAGATTTCTCAAGTCAGCCTGGGCTTCAAGAGCGTCAGCTTAATTGGTTGGCCAACCAAGCCCTGGGGGAGGGTCATGGAGGGGCTGGTAAGCCTAGCCCTGGAAGTGTCAGTTCTAATGGGTTAGCAAGTCAAGTTCTGAGTGTTGTGATTGGGGGAGGGGAGCAAGTCCGGTCTCCAGGGTGTTGGCTCTAACAGGCTGACAAGCCAAGCCCTGAGAGTGTTGCTGGTTCAATAGGCTGGCAAGCCTAGCCCCTTGGGTGTCTCAGCTTTCGGAGACTCAT
>NW_007149461.1:0-930 GCF_000164805.1 Carlito syrichta | reverse complement strand
TCAATTTGCAGTTTTTAAAAGAAAAAATGGGATCTATTTGCCCAGTCTTTGAGATCAGGGTGGCTTTATGACTTATTGAACCAATAGAAAGCAATGGAAGTAGAAGTGTGCCAGTTTCAAGTCTAGTTTTCAAGAGCATCGCTTTGTCTCTCAGAATCCTGCCACCATAATGTGAACAAGCTTGGCTGGCCTCCTGGAAAACCTAAGATATATAGAGTGGAGATAAGCCAGCACAGTTTCAGCCATCCCAAGCCAGCCAAGTCTCTGTTTTATGAGAGTTAAAGATAATATTGATGGCAGAACACAGACAACACAATGACACTCAGATAAATGAAAGACATTGTGGTTCTTTTTGTTTTTGTTTTTGTTTTTAGTTGGAGTCTCACTCCTTTGTCCAGGCTGGAGTGCAGTGGCACACTCAAGGCCACCCCAGTGTAGACTTGCTGGGCTCCAGCAATCCTTCCACCTCAGCCTTCCAAGTAGCCAGAACTACAGGCGCACACTACCATGCCAGGCTATTTTTTAATTTATTTATGTATTTACTGTAGAGATGAGGTCTCACCAAGTTGGCCAGGCTGATCTCGAACCTATGGGCTCTGGCAATTCACTCGCCTTGGCCTCCCAAAGTGCTGAGATTACAGGCTGAACCACTGAGCCTGACTGTTTCTTACACCTCCAAAAAAAAGAAAACTGCCAGGTAGGGCCATACAGAGAATTGTACCCAGGGACAGAGTAACAGCAAACTGAAACTGTAGGAGACAGTTTGTACATGTCAAATGGAATAAGGCTAGCTAGATTTTGCTCATTTCTTGTGCATAGGCTAGTTGTCCAGTTGTCTAGTTGTCCCTTGTTGTCTAGTACCCAGCCAGGAGACAATTAGGGCTGGAGTTTAGAGGTCCAGAATGTGAGAGTCCCAGTAAAGAATGCTGT
>NW_007149460.1:0-1098 GCF_000164805.1 Carlito syrichta | reverse complement strand
ACACAATGACACTCAGATAAATGAAAGATATTGTGGTTCTTTTTGTTTTTGTTTTTGTTTTTAGTTGGAGTCTCACTCCTTTGTCCAGGCTGGAGTGCAGTGGCACACTCAAGGCCACCCCAGTGTAGACTTGCTGGGCTCCAGCAATCCTTCCACCTCAGCCTTCCAAGTAACCAGAACTACAGGCGCACACTACCATGCCAGGCTATTTTTAAATTTATTTATGTATTTACTGTAGAGATGAGGTCTCACCAAGTTGGCCAGGCTGATCTCGAACCTATGGGCTCTGGCAATTCACTCGCCTTGGCCTCCCAAAGTGCTGAGATTACAGGCTGAACCACTGAGCCTGACTGTTTCTTACACCCCCAAAAATAAGAAAACTGCCAGGTAGGGCCATACAGAGAATTGTACCCAGGGACAGAGTAACAGCAAACTGAAACTGTAGGAGACAGTTTGTACATGTCAAATGGAATAAGGCTAGCTAGATTTTGCTCATTTCTTGTGCATAGGCTAGTTGTCCAGTTGTCTAGTTGTTCCTTGTTGTCTAGTACCCAGCCAGGAGACAATTAGGGCTGGAGTTTAGAGGTCCAGAATGTGAGAGTCCCAGTAAAGAATGCTGTTGAAGTGTCAATTTAATTAACTGTTCAAGAAATGGAAATGATTAAACTCTAGCAAGAGCCTTAAAACATGCACACACACACACACACATACACACACACACACACATACACACGAGCACACACACAACTATCTTATAATTCCAGTCTACCAAGACACTGACTGTAGACATAGAAATACCCAAAACCAAGGTCAGAATTACTGGCAAGTTAAACCCAGCCTAAATTTCAGATCCACAACATTATAATTAAATCAATTGCTATTGTTTTAAGTGACTAAATCTTAGGATGATCTGTTATATAAGAAAAGTGAAACAACTCTTTTACTGTCGGAGGACAGAATTTTGTCACCACCAAGAATATTCAGGAAAATATGCCATGGGTTCCAACAGGCAAAAAATTCCAAACCTAAGTTTGGCCATAACAACAAATAGAGAAAAGATGTAGTCTCTCAAGGGGACTGCTTGGAAGGGGTTACTAA
>NW_007149459.1:0-4008 GCF_000164805.1 Carlito syrichta | reverse complement strand
TTTGTTTTTTTTTAAGATATGGGGATACGATTAGCGTTAGGTACATAAGTAGTCATTGCACAGATAAAGTTTGTGCCTCCTCTGGTCCCCACTTTGCCTGGTTTAAGTTTAGCTACCCTTGTTGATGTTTGTGCCCCATGCCCTCCCTCCTCTGGCAGTATCACACTACTGACTATCCATTTTTTATAGTATTATGATAAATGTTAAGGGTCTGCTTATGAGTGTGTACTTGTAGTACATGTAGTACTTAGATCTTTGTTTAGATATGTATTAATATATATGTACAAATACAGGTATAGTATGCATATCTGTATATACTGTGTTTGTATATTTTATATATGCACATGTGTATGTGTTTTTATAAATTATTTGTATGTGCAAAATATACAAATGTAGTAATATACTATGCCTCATCAATTTTAAGATGCACATTCTCCCACATTTTATCTCTGAAATTAAAATTTTCAGCAATAGCAAATTATAATCACTGATAGAATGTTACCATACTGTAAGTGTAGTTGTTTGCTTGTACATGTGTAAACTTAGTCACAGCCCTTCATATAGCCAGCAATTCAATAATAGACACTGTTTTCACAAGTAAAGCCTTCATCCTGAAATGAAGAAAATTTATAGGCATGGGGGGCCCTCTCAAATAAACATTCAGTGAGAATGCTTTCCCTCAAATAAGACAGAGCTTTTCCTGGTACTCAGGAGAGCAGACAGAAAAGGGACTGGCTAAGTTATTTGAGCTAGGAGACTAACATAATCCCCAAGGATGTTGTTCATGTTGTATTTTGTGAACATTTATTAGAACAACTAAAAAATAGACCTGTTGAAAAATATAGTGATTAATTCTGATGGATAACTGCAACCCCTTGATCATGAAAGAAGCAATTTTAGACTCACTTGAAGAAAGGATATGATTTCTGGTTAGTGTGTGAAAAATCTTCTATTGGTGACCTGTGATGAAAGTCAAGAAAGGTCCTATATCAAAAGATGCCAAAAGAGGATGCATGGCTTGGATTTTCTGGAAGCACTAGATAAGAACACTTTTAGGAATGCTGGCTTGTAGATGATGCCTTTGATGGAACTTAGGAAAAGATTGTGGAAAAATACTAAACCAATGACTGAATTGAAAGGTGATTCAGAAATGTAAAGCATAAGTTTTAGAAAAAAGCTAGATTATTTATTTTGCTTAGACATGTTTTTCTATATGTACAGAATTATTAGGTTTATGCATAGGTTCATAGCATTTGGATTTGGCCTGGCAACACTACAGTGTTGGGAGTTTGTTTATCATTTGTCATTTGGAGTAACAATGCTGTGCTTATGAATATGTCTTGCATTTTGCAGATTTGAAGAAAGTTAGTGCTATTTGTGGGTTAAATAATGTCAAGTGGGAAAAAAGAACCTTCCAATATATCCTTCTGTTTGAGTTTAACAAAGGAGTAAAAGCAGCAGAGGTGGCTCAAAATGTTTGTGCCTGTACAGGAGGAATGTCATCAGGAAAAGCACTATAAACAATGGTTTTGTTGTTTCAAAGAAGTTCACTTTGACCTGAGTGAGTCTCTACATTCAGAAGACCATCAGGCTTTGATAAAGACTATTTAAGTGCTTTAATCCACAGTGATTCACATCAGTCAAACCAAGAATTGGCAAATGTGAGGAACTGTGACCAGTCAAACAACCATGTGACATTTGCATTTCATGGACAAGCAGAACAACACTACGGAGTTTTACATCAGCCCAGTAATATATACTGAACATTTTATATTGCAATCAGTATAAAATACTTTCTTCAAGTATAAAATATAATTCTTATTTGTAAGAAATTAGAAAAGCATCATAGATTAAGGTATGATTTTCTTTCTGTATGGTGTATAAAAGAATACAGTATTTTACATTTGGTGGTGTCTTAGAATCTTTGAACTCTTTTGGGTTCGTTGGCACAGCCTGTAATCCCACCACTTTGGGAGGCTACAGCAAGTGGATTGCCTGAGCCCGTGGGCTCAAGACCAGACTGGGCAACTTGGTGAGACCTCGTATCTACAATAAATCAAAAAAGAGCCCGGCATGGTAGCACGAGACTGTAGTTTCATCTACTTGGAAGGCTGAGGCAGAAGGATCACTGGAGTCCAGCAGGTCGATGTTAGGGTGACCGTGAGTGTGCCAAAGAACTCCAGCCTAAGCAACGGAGTGAGATTCCAACTCAAACAAAAAAGTATCTATGAACTCTAGTATATATGAAGGAAACAAAGATACAGGTTGCCAACCTTTTCTTATCAGTCTTCCCATTGCTCAATATTTTAAAAGATTTTCCTTGAAAAACAAAACTCAATGTATGGGACACAATTCTATGTTTCTATATTCTGTCTACTGCTATATAACAGAAAGTTCCCAAAGTTAGTGACCTGAAATAGCAACTTATCTCTCATACTTCTGTGGGTTAACTAGGCTCAACGGGGCTGTGTTCACTTGGGATTTTTTTTTTTATGTGGTTGCTGTCAAAAGGCAACTACAGCTTGAGTTATCTGAACGACTCACTAGGCTAGACACCCAAAATGTTTCTCTCATACAGATGAAAGTTAGTGCTGGTTATCAACTGGTAACTTAGCTAGGTCTGTTGACCAGAGTACTTGTGTGTGGTGTTCTCTCCCTTTCACTCTGATGTCTGTGTTCTGAGCAAAAGTATTCCAAAAGCAAGCATTCCAACAGACCAAGGTAGAATTTGTGAGACATCTTATGATTTCATCCCTAAAATTCCAGAATATTGTTTCTTCTATATTCTATCACTGAAAAAAGTCACCGAGGCCTTCATACATTCATGTGGAAGAGAATTAGACTCCACTTCTCAGTGGAAGAGGTATCAGGGAATTTGCAGCCATCTTTAATCTACCACTTCACTCTCCAGTCAAAAATAATTTATATTCAAAATTACAAAACACACTCACTCTCCCCCAAGCCCCCAGACCAAATCTCATCCAATAATGATCTCAATCTAACATCTAGAATAGTGCCAACTAAATAGAGTCTAGGCAAAAATGAGTTCCTCAGGTGAGGTTTTCAGATGAGGTACTTCTAGTGTGAGTTCTTTTGCTATGAAGAATCTGTGAACTAAAGAGATAAATTATCTACCCTCAGCCATACAAACATAACATACAAAGATGATATGTGGATACAATAACCAAAATAAGTACAATATGATTTTGTTCTTCTTTATGGCTGCATGATATTCCATCATATATATACCACATTTTCTTTATCCAGTTCGCTTTCTATGGGCATATGGGTTGGTTCCATGTTTTTGCTATTGTGAATAGTGTAACAATACACATTTGTGTGCAGGTGTCTTTTTTGTAGAGAAATTTATGTTCCTCCGCATATATTCCCAGGAGTGGGATTGCTGGATTAAATGGGAGCCAACTTTTAGTTTCCTGAGAAATTGCCACACTGTTTTTTGCAGAGGTTGGACTGGTAGTTTACATTCCCACCAATAGTGTAGCAGCATTCCCTTTTCTCCCAGTGCTAATACTTTTTTTTTGAGTTGGAGTCTCTCTATCACCCAGGCTGAAGTGCAGTGGCATGCTCACAGCCACCATAGCCTTGAACTACTGGACTCAGGCGACCCTTCTGCTTCAGTCTTCCAAGTAACTGGAACTACAGGTGTGTGCTACCATACCCAGCTTATTTTTTGATTTATTATAGAGATGAGGTCTCACCATGTTGCCCAGGCTGGTCTTGAATCCACAAACTGAGGCAATTCTCTTGCCTAGGCCTCCCAAAGTGGTGGGATTATAGGCTTGAGCCACTGCGCCTGGCCTGTTTTTGGACTTATTAATGATAATTATCCTTACCAGAGTTAGGCGGTATCTTATTATAGTTTTGATTTGCATTCCTCTGATGATTAGTAAGACTGTGCATTTTTTCATGTGTCCACACAAATCTTGATAAATATAAGCTAATAGGCTTCACTCTTTGTAACTCCTTAGTCATCCAAAAGAATATGGA
>NW_007149458.1:0-4146 GCF_000164805.1 Carlito syrichta | reverse complement strand
ATGCATAAGCCTAAAGTGACCATATAGCTTATCTTCAAAATTGAAATGTATTTTTAGAGGGAAAAGAAAGTATAATTAAAAAACAGCAATAGTTATTACTGACTGTGTACATATCCCCAAAATTTATATGTTGAAATCCTAATCCCTACTGTAATATATTTGAAAATGAGGTCTCTAAAGAAGTAATTGAGGTTAAATGAGGCCATACAGGTGGAGTCCTGATTTAGTAGGATTAGTGTCCTCATAAGAAGAGACACAAAGCATTCACTTTCTTGATGCACTTGCAAAGCAAGTCATGTGAGCACACTGTGAGAAGGTGGCCTTAGGCAGACTAAGGAGAGAGTTCTAATCAAGTACACTGTTAGCCCCTTGATCACGGACTTTCCAGCCTCTAAACTTGTGAGAAAATAAATTTCTGGTTTTTAGACTGTATTTTTTATGGCAGTATGATCCCACTAAGTCAATAATGAAAGATAGACATGAACATGACCCTTCCACTCAAATCAGGATGTATTGTCCTTCACATATATATCACACTACCCTTTAATCATTTCTGTGGCTATATATTTCTGTTAAAGTTTTTCTCTACTCCCCTAATAGACATGTGATTGATTATTTTGAAGCTTCTTTGGAGTGAAATCTACCTATAGAAACATGAATCAGTCTCAAAAAGAAAATAAGTAAAAGAAATAGGATTATAGTGCAACATTATTTATATAATTTTAAAAACATGAAGTCATAAAATCATTAAGAATATTTATCTAGCTACCTATCATCTATCTATCCACACACAGAATTTTATGTTACAAGAAAAGTGGAAAACCAATAAAGTAATATACCCCAAGCAGTTCAATATCTGTGTGACTTGAGCAAAAAATGTTTCACTCAATTCTAAAGCACCTTAGTCTCACCTCCATATACAAAAAGTATTAGTTATACACAATGTTAAATGTTATCAGAGAAATAAAAAATTAACTAAAAGAGTAAGCATCTAGGAAACATTTTAAGTATATTGTTGAGGTATCTATAACCCCCTGGAATTTTGTACAGCATAAAAGAGATCAGTGTATTCATAATTGTTGTTTGATTATTTATTGTAATTTTGTATTTTAAATGAAATCTATAAGCACAACAGTTTATTTCTGAAAAAAATCATGAAAAATATGAGTAGCAAGCAGAATTGACTTTTAAAATTTATTAATTAAATCAAGATAGCAAGATCTCTAAACATATTTGAAACTTATGTTTTCTAATTACCTCAACTATAAGCAATAGAGGGTGAGTATTAAACCATAATCATAGAAAATTGGTTAGTTTGTTTTCAATTCAAAAATGTACTATCCAAATTAGTAAATTTATTCATCACAAATCTTTTAAATAATGTTTTTGTAATTTCAAAAATCAAATCAAATTCTTTATTGTAGATTGATTATAATAACGTCCCAATTCAGTATTCTTAGCCTTTGAAATGTCAATTTGCAGTTTTTTAAAAGAAAAAATGGGATCTATTTTCCCAGTCTTTGAGATAAGGGTGGCTTTATGACTTATTGAACCAATAGAAAGCAGTGGAAGTAGAAGTTTGCCAGTTTCAAGTCTAGGTTTCAAGAGCATCGCTATGTCTCTCAGAATCCTGCCACCATAATGTGAACAAGCTTGGTTGGCCTCCTGGAAAACTTAAGATATATAGAGTGGAGATAAGCCAGCACAGTTTCAGCCATCCCAAGCCAGCCAAGTCTCTGTTTTATGAGAGTTAAAGATAATATTGATGGGCAGAACACAATGACACTCAGATAAATGAAAGACGTTGTGGTTCTTTTAGTTTTTGTTTTTAGTTGGAGTCTCACTCCTTTGTCCAGGCTGGAGTGCAGTGGCACACTCAAGGCCACCCCAGCGTGGACTTGCTGGGCTCCAGCAATCCTTCCATCTCAACCTTCCAAGTAGCCAGAACTACAGGCGCACACTACCATGCCAGGCTATTTTTTAATTTATTTATGTATTTACTGTAGAGATGAGGTCTCACGAAGTTGGCCAGGCTGATCTCGAACCTATGGGCTCTGGCAATTCACTCGCCTTGGCCTCCCAAAGTGCTGAGATTACAGACTGAACCACTGAGCCTGACTGTTTCTTACACCTCCAAAAAAAAGAAAACTGCCAGGTAGGGCCATACAGAGAGTTGTACCGAGGGACAGAGTAACAGCAAACTGAAGCTGTAGGAGACAGTTTGTACATGGCAAATGGAATAAGGCTAGCTAGATTTTGCTCATTTCTTGTGCATAGGCTAGTTGTCCAGTTGTCTAGTTGTCCCTCGTTGTCTAGTACCCAGCCAGGAAACAATTAGGGCTGGAGTTTAGAGGTCCAGAATGTGAGAGTCCCAGTGAAGAATGCTGTTAAAGTGTCAATTTAATTAACTGTTCAAGAAATGGAAATGACTAAACTCTAGCAAGAGCCTTAAAACATGTACACACATGCACACACACACATGAGCACACACACAACTATCTTATTCCAGTCTACCAAGACACTGACTGTAGACATAGGAATACCCAAAACCAAGGTCAGAATTACTGGCAAGTTAAACCCAGCCTAAATTTCAGATCCACAACATTATAATTAAATCAATAGCTATTGTTTTAAGTGACTAAATCTTAGGATGATCTGTTATATAAGAAAAGTGAAACAACTCTTACTGTCAGAGGACAGAATTTTGTCACCACCAAGAATATTCAGGAAAATATGCCATGGGTTCCAACAGGCAAAAAATCCCAAACCTAAGTTTGGCCATAACAACAAATAGAGAAAAGATGTAGTCTCTCAAGTGGACTGCTTGGAAGGGGTTACTAACAAACTTGAATACTTAAATATGAAAATAATTGTCTTAACCTTGCAATCTCATTACTTTAGAGTCTTGATTTATATCTGCAATAATTTAGTAAAGATATCTTTCTCTTTCTCTAAATACAGTGGTACATTGGCTCAATTTGCAGTTTAGAACTGATTTAGGAAAAAAGTCTGAAATCAGCAAAAATAGTTCTTAATATGTGGATATATATTAATATATATATATTACATGTATATATATAACATGTATGTATATAGATACATATCTGCATATACAGTATTTGTATATTTTATATATGTACATATTTATGTTTTGATATATTATTTGTATATGTAAAATATACAAATGTAGTACTATACTATGCCTTATTAGTTTTGTTTTTTTTTAAGATATGGGGGTATGATTTAGGGTTAGGTACATAAGTAGTCATTGTACAGGTAAAGTTTGTGCCTCCTCTTGGTCCCCACTTCGCCTGGTTTAAGATTAGCTACACTTGCTGATGTTTGTGCCCCATGCCCTCCCTCCTCTGGCAGTATCACACTACTGACTATCCCTTTTTTATAGTATTATGATAAATGTTAAGGGTCTGCTTATGAGTGTGTACTTGTAGTACATGTAGTACTTAGATCCTTGTTTAGATATGTATTAATATATATGTACAAATACAGGTATAGTATGCATATCTGTATATACTGTATTTGTATATTTTATATATGCACATGTGTATGTGTTTTTATAAATTATTTGTATATGCAAAATATGCAAATGTAGTAATATACTATGCCTCATCAATTTTAAGATGCACATTTTCCTACATTTTATCTCCGAAATTAAAATTTTCAGCAAAGCAAATTATAATCACTGATAGAAGGTTACCATACTGTAAGTGTAGTTGTTTGCTTGTACATGTGTAAACTTAGTCACAGCCCTTCATATAGCCAACAATTCAATAATAGACACTGTTTTCACAAGTAAAGCCTTCATCCTGAAGTGAAGAAAATTTATAGGCATGGCGGGCCCTCTCAAATAAATATTCAGTGAGAATGCTTTCCCTCAAACAAGACAGAACTTTTCCTGGTACTCAGGAGAGCAGACAGAAAAGGGACTGGCTAAGTTATTTGAGCTAGGAGACTAACATAATCCCCAAGGATGTTGTTCATGTTGTATTTTGTGAACATTTATTAGAACAACTAAAAAATAGACCTGTTGAAAAATATAGTGATTAATTCTGATGGATAACTGCAACCCCTTGATCATGAATGAAGCTATTTTAGACTCATTGAAGAAAGGATATGATTTCTGGTTAT
>NW_007149457.1:0-4942 GCF_000164805.1 Carlito syrichta | reverse complement strand
AAGATGCCAAAAGAGGATGCATGGCTTGGAATTTCTGGAAGCACTAGATAAGAACACTTTTAGGAATGCTGGTTTGTAGATGATGCTCTTGATGGAACTTAGGAAAATATTGTGGAAAAATACTAAACCAATGACTGAAATGAAAGGTGATTCAGAAGTGTAAAGCATAAGTTTTAGAAAAAAGCTAGATGATTTATTTTGCTTAGACTTACGTTTTTCTATATGTATGGAATTATTAGGTTTATGCATAGGTTCATAGCATTTGGGTTTGGCCTGGCAACACTACAGTGTTGGGAGTTTGTTTATCATTTGTCATTTGGAGTAACAATGCTGTACTTATGAATATGTCTTGCATTTTGCAGATTTGAAGAAAGTTAGTGCTATTTGTGGGTTAAATAAGATGACATGTCAAGTGGGAAAAAAGAACCTTCCAATATATCCTTCTGTTTGAGTTTAACAAAGGAGTAAAAGCAACAGAGGTGGCTCAAAATGTTTGTGCCTGTACAGGAGGAATGTCATCAGAAAAAGCACTATAAACAATGGTTTTGTTGTTTCAAAGAAGGTCGCTTTGACCTGAGTGAGTCTCTACATTCAGAAGACCATCAGGCTTTGATGAAGACTATTTAAGTGCTTTAATCCACAGTGATTCACATCAGTCAAACCAAAAATTGGCAAATGTGAGGAACTGTGACCAGTCAAGCAACCATGTGACATTTGCATTTCATGGACAAGCAGAACAACACCACGGAGTTTTACATCAGCCCAGTAATATATACTGAACAGTTTATATTACAATCAGTATAAAATGCTTTCTTCAAGTATAAAATAAAATTCTTATTTGTAAGAAATTAGAAAAGCATCATAGATTAAGGCATGATTTTCTTTCTCTATGTTGTATAAAAGAATACAGCATTTTACAGTTGGTGGTGTCTTAGAATCTTTGAACTCTGTTGGGTTCGTTGGCTCAGCCTGTAATCCCACCACTTTGGGAGGCTGCAGCAAGTGGATTGCCTGAGCCCGTGGGCTCAAGACCAGACTGGGCAACTTGGTGAGACCTTGTATCTACAATAAATCAAAAAAGAGCCCGGCATGGTAGCACGAGACTGTAGTTTCATCTACTTGGAAGGCTGAGGCAGAAGGATCACTGGCGTCCAGCAGGTCGATGTTGGGGTGACTGTGAGTGTGCCAAAGAACTCCAGCCTAGGCAACGAAGTGAGATTCCAACTCAAAAAAAAAAGTATCTATGAGCTCTAGTATATATGAAGGACATATACAGGTTGCAAAGATACAGGTTGCAAACCTTTTCTTATCAGTCTTCCCATTGCTCAATATTTTGAAAGATTTTCCTTGAAAAACAAAACTCAATGTATGGGACACAATTCTATGTTTCTATATTCTGTCTACTGCTATATAACAGAAAGTTCCCAAAGTTAGTGACTTGAAACAGCAACTTATCTCTTATACTTCTGTGGGTTAACTAGGCTCAATGGGGCTGTGTTCACTTGGGATTATTTTTTTTTATGTGGTTGCTATCAAAAGGCACTACAGCTTGAGATATCTGAACAACTCACTAGACACCCAAAATGCTTCTCTCATATAGATGAAAGTTAGTGCTGGTTATCAACTGGTAACTTAGCTAGGCCTGTTGACCAGAGTACCTGTGTGTGGTGTCCTCTCCCTTTCACTCTGACGTCTGTGTTCTGAGCAAAAGTATTCCAAGAGCAAGCATTCCAACAGACCAAGGTAGAATTTGTGAGACATCTTATGATTTCATCCCTAAAATTTCAGAATATTGTTTCTTCTATATTCTATCACTGAAAAAAGTCACCGAGACCTTCATACATTCATGTGGAAAAGAATTAGACTCCACTTCTCAGTGGAAGAGGTATCAGGGCATTTGCAGACATCTTTAATCTACCACTTCACTCTCCAGTCAAAAATAATTTATACTCAAAATTACAAAACACACTCACCCTCCCCCAAACCCCCAGACCAAATCTCATCCAATAATGATCTCAATCCAACATCTAGAATAGTGCCAACTAAATAGAGTCTAGGCAAAAATGAGTTCCTCAGGTGAGGTTTTCAGATGAGGTTCTTCTAGTGTGAGTTCTTTTGCTATGAAGAATCTGTGTACTAAAGAGATAAATTATCTACCCTCAGCCATACAAACATAACATACAAAGATGATATGTGGATAGGATAACCAAAATAAGTGCAATATGCTATCTGTATCCATGGGTCCAGCAACTGTGGATTCAATAAGTTGTGAATTAAAAATATTACCCACCAAAAAAAATGATTGTGTCTATACTGACCTAGTACAAGTATTTTCTTGTCATTACTCTCTAAACAATATAGAATAACAACTATTTACATAAGATTTTCATTATATTTAGCATTATGGGTAGTCTAGAGATTAGCTGGAACTACAGTCATGCACCACCATGCTGCCTATTTTATGATTTATTGTAGAGAAGAGGTCTCGCCAAGTTGTCCATGTTGGTCTTGAACCCGTAGACTCTGGCAATCCACTCACCTTGACCTCCCAAAGTGCTGGATTACAGGCTGAGCCACCAAGCCCAGCCTACTATGAATTTTATTGTGTTACATTCTGTTACACAAAGGCCACACCCACAAATATCTTCAAGATTAATTATTTTCTGGATTATCATGATACTTAAAATTTTGTGGGACATCCTTAACATTCTTTTCTTTCTTTTTTTTTTTTTTTAAAGATGTGGGATACAATTCAGGATTAAATAGATAAGTGGTCATTGTACAGGTAGTTTGGGCCTCCTTTTGGTTTCCACATCACCTGACTTGAGATCAAGAACACTTATTGCTGTTATGTGCCCCCTCATCTTTCCTTACCCAGGTAGCATCCCACAACTGCCAAACCCTTTCTTATAGTGCTATGATAAATGTTCAGGGTCCACTTATAAGTGAGAACATGTGGTACTCACTTTTTGTTTCTGTGATAGATCACTGAGTATGATAGACTGCAAATCCATCCAAGTTGCTGCAAAGTCCATAATTTTGTCCTTTATGGCTGCACAATATTCCATCGTGTATATGTAAGACTTTTTTTTATACAGTCCATTTTTGGTGGGCAGCACGGTTGATTCCCTGTTTTTGCTATTTGAATGGTGCTGCAATAAATATGTGTGTGCAGGTACCATTTTTATACAGTGGTTTGGGTTCCTCTGGGTATATTCCCAGAAGACGGATTGCTAGGTCGTATGGAAGGTCAATTTTTAGATCTTTTAGGAATTGTCTCCGTGTTTCCCACAGGGTTTGTATTAGTTTACGCTCCCACCAACAGTGTAGAAGTGTTCCCTTTCTCTGCATCCTCGCCAGCACCTGTTGGTTTTTGAGTTGTTGAAGATGGCCATCCTTACTGGGGTTAGGTAGCACCTCATTGTGGTTTTAATTTTTATTTCTTTGATGATTAGTGAAACTGAGCATTCTTTTAAATGTATCTATTGACTTCTTTTAAGAAGCATCTATTCATATTATTTGTTTATTTTTTAAAAGGGTTGTTTGTTTTCCTTTTGACATTGAGACAGGAGATAGCTAGAGAAAGCTAGCCAGACTGACAAGTAGTGAACTCGTGGCAGGTCTTTCAGGCTCAGCATTGGTAAACAAGGTTCCTGCAAGCCCCTCAAGCTAGAGCTAAAGTCCTCACTGCTGGGATCAAAAAGCAACCAATTAGCTCACCATTAGTTCCCTACCTTAATACTGACCAATCAGAACAGCTACAGCTCACAGCTAGTGCAAGCAAATCGGCTTGGACTTAGGGCTATATAAGGTCCAGGTTTTCAGCCCCAGATGGGCAACCCTTTCAGGCCCCCCTCTCACAGTGGGAGCTTTTCTGTCCTCAATAAATCCTGCTTTCCGGCTGTTCATGTCCCTCATTCTTCCTGGGAATGAGACAAGAAACTCGACCCTGAAGAGTTGCAACCTGAAGGGCTGCAGATCATCGGAGTCGAGAAACCATGCAAGCCAGAGGCTGGCTTGCCAGCCGACAGAGCCAGTTGAACCAGGAGAGCTGCCAAAGGAAGATGAGACTCCGAAGCTGAGACACCCAGGGAGCTAGGCTTACCAGCCTATTGAACCAGCAACACTCTCAGGGCTTGGCTTGCCAGCCTGTTAGAGCCAACACCCTGGAGATGGTACTTGCTCCCTTCCCCCAATCACAACACTCAGAGCTTGACTTGCCAGCCCATTAGAACTGACACTTCCAGGGCTGGGCTTAGCAGACCCTCCATGACCCTCCCCCGGGGCTTGGCTGGCCAACCAATTAAGCTGACGCTCTTGAAGCCCAGGCTGACTTGAGAAATCTACATCAGCACCTTTGAGTTTCTTGTAGATCCTAGATATTAGGCCTTTGTCGGATATGCAATTGACAAATATTTCTTTTCCATTTTGTGGGCTATCTCCCCACTCTCTTGATGGTTTCTTTGGTTTTGCAGAAGCTTTTCAGTTAGATGAAGTGCCACTTGTCTATCTTGTCTCTTATGGCGTTTGCTTTTGGGGATTTGAACAAGAATTGGTTGCCTACTCCCGTGTGCATGAGTGTTTCCTGCATTTTCTTCTTAACATTCTTAAAAATCTCTTTGCCTAAAGTTTCTCTGATTCACACTCTTAATATTTTTAGAAAATCTCTTGTCTATTATAGAGGGTTTGCAAAACTTATATTTAATATTCTTGAGGAGCAGCCCCTTTGGGTCCCCTCCTGCTGTGGGATCTTTTCTGTCCTCTCAATAAATCCTGCTTTCTTACTAAAACAACAACAACAACAACTATATATATATATTTCCCTTTGGAAGACCAAATAGATATAATTTAAATTTTTCAAAGATCTCATAAATAGTCTTTCATTCACAGAGCTCAAGATTTCATTCTTGAAATTTATATTCCAAGCCATGTTTTACTGAGA
>NW_007149456.1:4999-6361 GCF_000164805.1 Carlito syrichta | reverse complement strand
AAAACATGGAAAATGGGAAGGAATCAGATTTGGCTGAAAAGATCTCCAGGAGGAGCCCACGGGTTTGAGACCCGCCTGGGCAGGTGAGACCTCATCCCTACAATAAATCAAAAAATTAGCCAGGTGTGGTAGCGTGTGCCTGTAGTTCCAGCTACTGGAAGGCTGAGGCAGAAGGATCGCTGGAGCCCAGCAGGTTGAGACTGCAATGGCCGGGAGCAGCCACTGCACTCCAGTTTGGGTGACTGAGTGAGACTCCAACTAAAAAAAAAAAAAAAAAAAGATTTCCAGGAAGAATGTTTAAAGTGCCAAATGCTTATTTTAGCTATTTATGATTAAATATGTAGAGAGAAACATTTTCTAAAGAAGGAATATTTCATATTTCAAGCAAAATTTGCAGGAGATGCAAATCATCTGGAATTCAAAATAAAATAATTTTGTATCCCTAGGCCCTTTAGGTAAAGAATATCAAATTTGGAAATGACTTAGTACACTCTCAGTAAAACATGGCTTGGAATATAAATTTCAAGAATGAAATCTTGAGCTCTGTGAATGAAAGACTAATTATGAGATCTTTGAAAAATTTAAATTATATCTATTTGGTCTTCCAAAGGGAAATATATATATATAGTTATATATATATATAACTATATATATATATATAGTTGTTGTTTTAGTAAGAAAGCAGGATTTATTGAGAGGACAGAAAAGCTCCCACAGCAGGAGGGGAGCTCCTCAAGAATATTAAATATGAGTTTTGCAGACCCTCTATAATAAACAAGAGATTTTCTAAAAATATTAAGAGTGTGAATCAGAGAAACTTTAGGCAAAGAGATTTTTAAGAATGTTAAGAAGAAAATGCAGGAAACACTCTTATGCACACTGGAGTAGGCAACCAATTCTTGTTCAAATCCCCAAAAGCAAATGCCATAAGAGACAAGATAGACAAGTGGCACTTCATCTAACTGAAAAGCTTCTGCAACACCAAAGAAACCATTAAGAGAGTGGGGAGATAGCCCACAAAATGGAAAAGAAATATTTGTCAATTGCATATCCGACAAAGGCCTAATATCTAGGATCTACAAGAAACTCAAAGGTGCTGATGTAGATTTTTCAAGTCAGCCTGGGCTTCAAGAGCATCAGCTTAATTGGTTGGCCAGCCAAGTCCCAGGGGAGGGTCATGGAGGGGCTGGTAAGCCTAGCCCTGGAAGTGTCAGTTCTAATGGGCTAGCAAGTCAAGCTCTGAGTGTTGTGATTGGGGGAGGGGAGCAAGTCCCGTCTCCAGGGTGTTGGCTCTAACAGGCTGGCAAGCCAAGCCCTGAGAGTGTTGCTGGTTCAATAGGCTGGCAAGCCTAGCCCCTTGGG
>NW_007149456.1:0-4151 GCF_000164805.1 Carlito syrichta | reverse complement strand
TCACCTAACCCCAGTAAGGATGGCCATCTTCAACAACTCAAAAAACAACAGGGGCTGGCGAAGATGCAGAGAAAGGGAACACTTCTACACTGTTGGTGGGAGCGTAAACGAATACAAACTCTGTGGGAAACACGGAGACTTTCTAAAAGATCTAAAAATCGACCTTCCATACGACCTAGCAATCCGTCTTCTGAGAATATACCCAGAGGAACTCAAACCACTCTATAAAAATGGTACCTGCACATACATATTTATTGCAGCACTATTCAAATAGCAAAAACAGGGAATCAACCGTGCTGCCCACCAAAAATGGACTGGATTAAAAAAAAAGTCTTACATATACATGATGGAATATTGTGCAGCCATAAAGGACAAAATTATGGACTTTGCAGCAACTTGGATGGATTTACAGTCTATCATACTCAGTGATCTATCACAGAAACAAAGAAGTGAGTACCACATGTTCTCACTTATAAGCAGACCCTGTAGATTTATCATAGCACTATAAGAAAGGGTTTGGCAGTTGTGGGATGCTACCTGGGTAAAGAAAGATGAGGGGGCACATAACAGCAATAAGTGTGCTTGATCTCAAACCAGGTGGTGTAGAAACCAAAGGGAGGCCCAAACTACCTGTACAATGACCACTTATCTATTTAATCCTGAATTGTATCCCACATCTTTAAAAAAAGAAAAAAATGTTAAGGATGTCCCACAAAATTTTAAGTATCACGATAATCCAGAAAAGAATTCATCTTGAAGATATTTGTGGGTGTGGCCTTTGTGTAATAGAATGTAACACAATGAAATTCATAGTAGGCTGGGCTTAGTGGCTCAGCCTGTAATCCAGCACTTTGGGAGGTCAAGGTGTGTGGATTTCCAGAGTCCGCGGGTTCAAGACCAACATGGACAACTTGGTGAGACCTCTTCTCTACAATAAATCAAAAAATAGCCAGCATGGTGGTGCATGACTGTAGTTCCAGCTAATCTCTAGACTACCCATAATGCTTAATATAATGAAAATCTTATGTAAATAGTTGTTATTCTATATTGTTTAGAGAATAATGACAAAAAAATAAGCTTGTACAAGGTCAGTATATACACAATCTTTTTTTGGGTGGGTAATATTTTTAATTCACAACTTATTGAATCCACAGTTGCTGGACCCATGGATACAGATAGCCTATTGTACTTATTTTGGTTATCCTATCCACATATCATCTTTGTATGTTATGTTTGTATGGATGAGGGTAGATAATTTATCTCTTTAGTTCACAGATTCTTCATAGCAAAAGAAGTCACACTAGAAGAACCTCATCTGAAAACATCACCTGAGGATTGTTTAGTTGGCACTATTCTAGATGTTGGATTGAGATCATTATTGGATGAGATTTGGTCTAGGGGTTTCGGGGAGGGTGAGTGTGTTTTGTAATTTTGAATATAAATTATTTTTGACTGGAGAGTGAAGTGGTAGATTAAAGATGGCTGCAAATTCCCTGATACCTCTTCCACTGAAAAGTGGAGTCTAATTCTTTTCCACATGAATGTATGAAGGCCTCAGTGACTTTTTTCAGTAATAGAATATAGAAAAAACAATATTCTGGAATTTTAGGGATGAAATCATAAGATGTCTCACAAATTCTACCTTGGCCTGTTGGAATGCTTGCTCTTGGAATACTTTTGCTCAGAACACAGACATCAGAGTGAAAGGGAGAGGACACCACACACAGGTAGTCTGGTCAGCAGGCCTAGCTAAGTTACCAGTTGATAACCAGCACTAACTTTCATCTGTATGAGAGAAACATTTTGGGTGTCTAGCCTAGTGAGTCATTCAGATAACTCAAGCTGTATTTGCCTTTTGACAGCAACCACATAAAAAAAAATCCCAAGTGAGCACAGCCCCGTTGAGCCCAGTTAACCCACAGAAGTATGAGAGATAAGTTGCTGTTTCAGGTTACTAACTTTGGGAACTTTCTGTTATATAGCAGTAGACAGAACATAGAAACATAGAATTGTGTCCCATACATTGAGTTTTGTTTTTCAAGGAAAATCTTTCAAAATATTGAGCAATTGGAAGACTGATAAGAAAAGGTTTGCAACCTGTATCTTTGCAACCTGTATATGTCCTTCATATATACTGGAGTTCATAGATGCTTTTTTTTTTGAGTTGGAATCTCACTCCATTGCCTAGGCTGGAGTTCTTTGGCACACTCACGGTCACCCCTACATCGACCTGCTGGACTCCAGTGATCCTTCTGCCTCAGCCTTCCAAGTAGATGAAACTACAGTCTTGTGCTACCATGCCGTCCCTTTTTTGATTTATTGTAGATACAAGGTCTCACCAAGTTGCCCAGTCTGGTCTTGAGCCCACGGGCTCAGGAAATCCACTTGCTGCAGCCTCCCAAAGTGGTGGGATTACAGGCTGAGCCAATGAACCCAACAGAGTTCAAAGATTCTAAGACACCACCAACTGTAAAATGCTGTATTCTTTTATACACCATAGAGAAAGAAAATCATGCGTTAATCTATGATGCTTTTCTAATTTCTTACAAATAAGAATTTTATTTTATACTTGAAGAAAGTATTTTATACTGATTGTAATATAAAATGTTCAGTATATATTACTGGGCTGATGTAAAAACTCCGTAGTGTTGTTCTACTTGTCCATGTAATGCAAATGTCACATGGTTGTTTGACTGGTCACAGTTCCTCACATTTGCCAATTCTTGGTTTGACTGATGTGAATCACTGTGGATTAAAGCACTTAAATAGTCGTAATCAAAGCCTGATGGTCTTCTGAATGTAGAGACTCACTCAGGTCAAAGTGACCTTCTTTGAAACAATAACACCATTGTTTATAGTGCTTTTCCTGATGACATTCCTCCTGTACAGGCACAAACATTTTGAGCCACCTCTGCTGCTTTTACTCCTTGTTAAACTCAAACAGAAAGATATATTGGAAGGTTCTTTTTTCCCACTTGACATGTCATCTTATTTAACCCACAAATAGCACTAACTTTCTTCAAATCTGCAAAATGCAAGACATATTCATAAGCACAGCATTGTTACTCCAAATGACAAATGATAAACAAACTCCCAACACTGTAATGTTGCCAGGCCAAATCCAAATACTATGAACCTATGCATAAACCTAATAATTCCGTACATATAGAAAAATGCAAGTCTAAGCAAAATAAATCATCTAGCTTTTTTCTAAAACTTATGCTTTACACTTCTGAATAACCTTTCATTTCAGTCATTGGTTTAGTATTTTTCCACAATATTTTTCTAAGTTCCATCAAGAGCATCATCCACAAGCCAGCATTCCTAAAAGTGTTCTTATCTAGTGCTTCCAGAAATTCCAAGCCATGCATCCTGTTTTGGCATCTTTTGACATAGGACCTTTCTTGACTTTCATCACAGGTCACCAATAGAAGATTTTTCACACAATAACCAGAAATCATATCCTTTCTTCAAATGAGTCTAAAATAGCTTCATTCATGATCAAGGGGTTGCAGTTATCCATCAGAATTGATCACTATATTTTTCAACAGGTCTATTTTTTAGTTGTTCTAATAAATGTTCACAAAATACAACATGAACAACATCCTTGGGGATTATGTTAGTCTCCTAGTTCAAATAGCTTAGCCAGTTCCTTTTCTGTCTGCTCTCCTGAGTACCAGGAAAAGCTCTGTCTTGTTTGAGGGAAAGCATTCTCATTGAATGTTTATTTGAGAGGGCCCGCCGTGCCTATAAATTTTCTTCACTTCAGGATGAAGGCTTTACTTGTGAAAACAGTGTCTATTATTGAATTGCTGGCTATATGAAGGGCTGTGACTAAGTTTACACATGTACAAGCAAACAACTACACTTACATTATGGTAACCTTCTGTCAGTGATTATAATTTGCTATTGCTGAAAATTTTAATTTCGGAGATAAAATGTGGGAAAATGTGTATCTTAAAATTGATGAGGCATAGTATATTACTACATTTGTATATTTTGCATATACAAATAATTTATAAAAACACATACACATGTGCATATATAAAATATACAAATACAGTATATACAGATATGCATACTATACCTGTATTTGTACATATATATTAATACATATCTAAACAAGGATCTAAGTACTACATGTACTACAA
>NW_007149455.1:0-767 GCF_000164805.1 Carlito syrichta | reverse complement strand
GTGGTCATTGTACAGGTAGTTTGGGCCTCCCTTTGGTTTCTACATCACCTGGTTTGAGATCAAGCGCACTTATTGCTGTTATGTGCCCCCCTCATCTTTCCTTACCCAGGTAGCATCCCACAACTGCCAAACCCTTTCTTATAGCGCTATGATAAATGTTCAGGGTCTGCTTATAAGTGAGAACATGTGGTACTCACTTCTTTGTTTCTGTGATAGATCACTGAGTATGATAGACTGTAAATCATCCAAGTTGCTGCAAAGTCCATAATTTTGTCCTTTATGGATGCACAATATTCCATCATGTATATGTAAGACTTTTTTTTAATCCAGTCCATTTTTGGTGGGCAGCACGGTTGAGTCCCTGTTTTTGCTATTTGAATAGTGCTGCAATAAATATGTGTGTGCAGGTACCATTTTTATAGAATGATTTGAGTTCCTCTGGGTATATTCCCAGAAAACGGATTGCTAGGTCGTATGGAAGGTCGATTTTTAGATCTTTTAGAAAGTCTTCGTGTTTCCCACAGAGTTTGTATTCGTTTACGCTCCCACCAACAGTGTAGAAGTGTTCCCTTTCTCTGCATCCTCGCCAGCACCTGTTGTTTTTTGAGTTGTTGAAGATGGCCATCCTTACTGGGGTTAGGTGGCAACTCATTGTGGTTTTAATTTTTATTTCTTTGATGATTATTGAGACTGAGCATTTTTAAAAATGTATCTATTGACTTCTTTTAAGAAGCATCTATTCATATTATATGTTTATTTTTTAAAAG
>NW_007149454.1:0-849 GCF_000164805.1 Carlito syrichta | reverse complement strand
GCATCCCACAACTGCCAAACCCTTTCTTATAGCGCTATGATAAATGTTCAGGGTCTGCTTATAAGTGAGAACATGTGGTACTCACTTCTTTGTTTCTGTGATAGATCACTGAGTATGATAGACTGTAAATCCATCCAAGTTGCTGCAAAGTCCATAATTTTGTCCTTTATGGATGCACAATATTCCATCATGTATATGTAAGACTTTTTTTTAATCCAGTCCATTTTTGGTGGGCAGCACGGTTGAGTCCCTGTTTTTGCTATTTGAATAGTGCTGCAATAAATATGTGTGTGCAGGTACCATTTTTATAGAATGATTTGAGTTCCTCTGGGTATATTCCCAGAAAACGGATTGCTAGGTCGTATGGAAGGTCGATTTTTAGATCTTTTAGAAAGTCTTCGTGTTTCCCACAGAGTTTGTATTCGTTTACGCTCCCACCAACAGTGTAGAAGTGTTCCCTTTCTCTGCATCCTCGCCAGCACCTGTTGTTTTTTGAGTTGTTGAAGATGGCCATCCTTACTGGGGTTAGGTGGCAACTCATTGTGGTTTTAATTTTTATTTCTTTGATGATTAGTGAGACTGAGCATTTTTTAAAATGTATCTATTGACTTCTTTTAAGAAGCATCTATTCATATTATATGTTTATTTTTTAAAAGCGTTGTTTGTTTTCCTTTTGGCATTGATACAGGAGATAGCTAGAGAAAGCTAGCCAGACTGACAGGTAGTGAACTCCTGGCAGGTCTTTCAGGCTCAACATTGGTAAACAAGGTTCCTGCAAGCCCCTCAAGCTAGAGCTAAAGTCCTCACTGCTGGGATCAAAAAGCAACCAATTAGCTCACCATTAGGTCC
>NW_007149453.1:0-813 GCF_000164805.1 Carlito syrichta | reverse complement strand
GTGAGACTGAGCATTTTTTAAATGTATCTATTGACTTCTTTTAAGAAGCATCTATTCATATTATATGTTTATTTTTTTAAAAGTGTTGTTTGTTTTCCTTTTGGCATTGATACAGGAGATAGCTAGAGAATGCTAGCCAGACTGACAGGTAGTGAACTCCTGGCAGGTCTTTCAGGCTCAACATTGGTAAACACGGTTCCTGCAAGCCCCTCAAGCTAGAGCTAAAGTCCTCACTGCTGGGATCAAAAAGCAACCAATTAGCTCACCATTAGGTCCTTACCTTAATACTGACCAATCAGAACAGCTACAGCTCACAGCTAGTGCTAGCAAATCGGCGTGGACTTAGGGCTATATAAGAGCCAGGTTTTCAGCCCCAGATGGGCAACACTTTCAGGCCCCCTTCTCACCGTGGGAGCTTTTCGGTCCTCAATAAATCCTGTTTTCTGGCTGTTCATGTCCCTCATTCTTCCTGGGAATGAGACAAGAAACTCGACCCTGAAGAGTCGCAACCTGAAGGGCTGCAGAAGATCATCGGAGTCAAGAAACCATGCAACCCAGAGGCTGGCTTGCCAGTCGACAGAGCCAGTTGAACCAGGAGAGCTGCCGGAGGAAGATGAGACTCCGAAGCTGAGACACCCAAGGGGCTAGGCTTGCCAGCCTATTGAACCAGCAACACTCTCAGAGCTTGGCTTGCCAGCCTGTTAGAGCCAACACCCTGGAGACGGGACTTGCTCCCCTCCCCCAATGACAACACTCAGAGCTTGACTTGCTAGCCCATTAGAACTGACCTTCCAGGGCTAGGCTTACCAGCCC
>NW_007149452.1:0-868 GCF_000164805.1 Carlito syrichta | reverse complement strand
CTATATGTTTATTTTTTAAAAGTGTTGTTTGTTTTCCTTTTGGCATTGATACAGGAGATAGCTAGAGAAAGCTAGCCAGACTGACAGGTAGTGAACTCCTGGCAGGTCTTTCAGGCTCAACATTGGTAAACAAGGTTCCTGCAAGCCCCTCAAGCTAGAGCTAAAGTCCTCACTGCTGGGATCAAAAAGCAACCAATTAGCTCACCATTAGGTCCCTACCTTAATACTGACCGATCAGAACAGCTACAGCTCACAGCTAGTGCTAGCAAATCGGCTTGGACTTAGGGCTATATAAGCGCCAGGTTTTCAGCCCCAGATGGGCAACACTTTCAGGCCCCCTTCTCACCGTGGGAGCTTTTCTGTCCTCAATAAATCCTGCTTTCTGGCTGTTCATGTCCCTCATTCTTCCTGGGAATGAGACAAGAAACTCGACCCTGAAGAGTCGCAACCTGAAGGGCTGCAGAAGATCATCGGAGTCAAGAAACCATGCAACCCAGAGGCTGGCTTGCCAGTCGACAGAGCCAGTTGAACCAGGAGAGCTGCCGGAGGAAGATGAGACTCCGAAGCTGAGACACCCAAGGGGCTAGGCTTGCCAGCCTATTGAACCAGCAACACTCTCAGGGCTTGGCTTGCCAGCCTGTTAGAGCCAACACCCTGGAGACGGGACTTGCTCCCCTCCCCCAATCACAACACTCAGAGCTTGACTTGCTAGCCCATTAGAACTGACACTTCCAGGGCTAGGCTTACCAGCCCCTCCATGACCCTCCCCCGGGGCTTGGCTGGCCAACCAATTAAGCTGACGCTCTTGAAGCCCAGGCTGACTTGAAAAATCTACATCAGCACCTTTGAGTTTCTTGTAGATCCTAGA
>NW_007149451.1:0-3957 GCF_000164805.1 Carlito syrichta | reverse complement strand
GAAAAACATCATAGATAAAGGCCATAATTTTCTTTCTCTATGGTGTGTAAAAGAATACAACATTTTACAGTTGGTGGTGTCTTAGAATCTTTGAACTCTGTTGGGTTCGTTGGCTCAACCTGTAATCCCACCACTTTGGGAGGCTGCAGCAAGTGATTGCCTGAGCCCGTGGACTCAAGACCAGACTGGGCAACTTGGTGAGATCTTGTATCTACAATAAATCAAAAAAGAGCCCGGCATGGTAGCACAAGACTGTAGTTTCATCTACTTGGAAGGCTGAGGCAGAAGGATCACTGGAGTCCAGCAGGTCGATGTTGGGGTAACCGTGAGTGTGCCAAAGAACTCCAGCCTAGGCAACGGAGTGAGATTCCAACTCAAAAAAAGTATCTATGAACTCTAGTATATATGAAGGACATATACAGGTTGCAAAGATACAGGTTGCAAACCTTTTCTTATCAGTCTTCCCATTGCTCAATATTTTGAAAGATTTTCCTTGAATAACAAAACTCAATGTATGGGACACAATTCTATGTTTCTATATTCTGTCTACTGCTATATAACAGAAAGTTCCCAAAGTTAGTGACCTGAAACAGCAACTTATCTCTCATACTTCTGTGGGTTAACTAGGCTCAACGGGGCTGTGTTCACTTGGGATTTTTTTTATGTGGTTGCTGTCAAAAGGCAACTACAGCTTGAGTTATCTGAACGACTCACTAGGCTAGACACCCAAAATGTTTCTCTCATACAGATGAAAGTCAGTGCTGGTTATCAACTGGTAACTTAGCAAGACCTGTTGACCAGACTACCTGTGTGTGGTGTCCTCTCCCTTTCACTCTGATGTCTGTGTTCTGAGCAAAAGTATTCGAAGAGCAAGCATTCCAACAGACCAAGGTAGAATTTGTGAGACATCTTATGATTTCATCCCTAAAATTCCAGAATATTGTTTCTTTTATATTCTATCACTGAAAAAAGTCATTGAGGCCTTCATACATTCATGTGGAAAAGAATTAGACTCCACTTCTCAATGGAAGAGGTATCAGGGAATTTGCAGCCATCTTTAATCTACCACTTCACTCTCCAGTCAAAAATAATTTATATTCAAAATTACAAAATACACTCACCCTCCCCCAAACCCCCAGACCAAATCTCATCCAATAATGATCTCAATCCAACATCTAGAATAGTGCCAACTAAATAGAGTCTAGGCAAAAATGAGTTCCTCAGGTGAGGTTTTCAGATGAGGTTCTTCTAGTGTGAGTTCTTTTGCTATGAAGAATCTGTGAACTAAAGAGATAAATTATCTACCCTCATCCATACAAACATAACATACAAAGATGATATGTGGATAGGATAACCAAAATAAGTACAATAGGCCATCTGCATCCATGGGTCCAGCAACTGTGGATTCAATGAGTTGTAAATTAAAAATATTACCCACCCCAAAAAATGATTGTGTATATACTGACCTTGTACAAGCTTATTTTCTTGTCATTATTCTCTAAACAATATAGAATAACAACTATTTACATAAGATTTTCATTATATTAAGCATTATGGGTAGTCTAGAGATTAGCTGGAACTACAGTCATGCACCACCATGCTGGCTATTTTTTGATTTATTGTAGAGAAGAGGCCTCGCCTAGTTGTCCATGTTGGTCTTGAACCCGCGAACTCTGACAATCCACTCACCTTGACCTCCCAAAGTGCTGGATTACAGGCTGAGCCACCAAGCCCACCCTACTATGAATTTTACTGTGTTACATTCTATTACACAAAGGCCACACCCACAAATATCTTCAAGATGAATTCTTTTCTGGATTATCGTGATACTTAAAATTTTGTGGGACATCCTTAACATTCTTTTCTTTTCTTTTTTTAAAGATGTGGGATACAATTCAGGATTAAATAGATAAGTGGTCATTGTACAGGTAGTTTGGGCCTCCCTTTGGTTTCTACATCACCTGGTTTGAGATCAAGCACACTTATTGCTGTTATGTGCCCCCTCATCTTTCCTTACCTAGGTAGCATCCCACAACTCCCAAACCCTTTCTTATAGTGCTATGATAAATGTTCAGGGTCCGCTTATAAGTGAGAACATGTGGTACTCACTTCTTTGTTTCTGTGATAGATCACTGAGTATGATAGACTGTAAATCCATCCAAGTTGCTGCAAAGTTCATAATTTTGTCCTTTATGGCTGCACAATATTCCATCGTGTATATGTAAGACTTTTTTTTAATCCAGTCCATTTTTGGTGGGCAGCACGGTTGATTCCCTATTTTTGCTATTTGAATAGTGCTGCAATAAATATGTGTGTGCAGGTACCATTTTTATAGAGTGGTTTGAGTTCCTCTGGGTATATTCCCAGAAGACGGATTGCTAGGTCGTATGGAAGGTCGATTTTTAGATCTTTTAGAAATTGTCTCCGTGTTTCCCACAGGGTTTGTATTCATTTACGCTCCCACCAACAGTGTAGAAGTGTTCCCTTTCTCTGCATCCTCGCCAGCACCTGTTGTTTTTTGAGTTGTTGAAGATGGCCATCCTTACTGGGGTTAGGTGGCAACTCATTGTGGTTTTAATTTTTATTTCTTTGATGATTAGTGAGACTGAGCATTTTTTAAAATGTATCTATTGACTTCTTTTAAGAAGCATCTATTCATATTATTTGTTTATTTTTTTAAAAGGTTGTTTGTTTTTCTTTTGGCATTGAGACAGGAGATAGCTAGAGAAAGCTAGCCAGACTGACAGGTAGTGAACTCGTGGCAGGTTTTTCAGGCTCAGCATTGGTAAACAAGGTTCCTGCAAGTCCCTCAAGCTAGAGCTAAAATCCTCACTGCTGGGATAAAAAAGCAACCAATTAGCTCACCATTAGGTCCCTACCTTAATACTGACCAATCAGAACAGCTACAGCTCACAGCTAGTGCTAGCAAATCGGCTTGGACTTAGGGCTATATAAGCGCCAGGTTTTCAGCCCCAGATGGGCAACACTTTCAGGACCCCCTCTCACTGTGGGAGCTTTTCTGTCCTCAATAAATCCTGCTTTCCGGCTGTTCATGTCCCTCATTCTTCCTGGGAATGAGACAAGAAACTCGACCCTGAAGAGTCGCAACCTGAAGGGCTGCAGAAGATCATCGAAGTCGAGAAACCATGCAACCCAGAGGCTGGCTTGCCAGCCGACAGAACCAGTTGACCCAGGAGAGCTGCTGGAGGAAGATGAGACTCTGAAGTTGAGACACCCAAGGAGCTAGGCTTGCCAGCCTATTGAACCAGCAACACTCTCAGGGCTTGGCTTGCCAGCCTGTTAGAGCCAACACCCTGGAGACGGGACTTGCTCCCCTCCCCCAATCACAACACTCAGAGCTTGACTTGCTAGTCCATTAGAACTGACACTTCCAGGGCTAGGCTTACCAGCCCCTCCATGACCCTCCCCCGGGGCTTGGCTGACCAACCAATTAAGCTGACGCTCTTGAAGCCCAGGCTGACTTGAGAAATCTACATCAGCACCTTTGAGTTTCTTGTAGATCCTAGATATTAGGCCTTTGTCGGATATGCAATTGACAAATATTTCTTTTCCATTTTGTGGACTATCTCCCCACTCTCTTGATGGTTTCTTTGGTGTTGCAGAAGCTTTTCAGTTAGATGAAGTGCCACTTGTCTATCTTGTCTCTTATGGCATTTGCTTTTGGGGATTTGAACAAGAATTGGTTGCCTACTCCCGTGTGCATAAGAGTGTTTCCTGCATTTTCTTCTTAACATTCTTAAAAATCTCTTTGCCTAAAGTTTCTCTGATTCACACTCTTAATATTTCTAGAAAATCTCTTGTTTATTATAGAGGGTCTGCAAAACTCATATTTAATATTCTTGAGGAGCAACCCCTTTGGGTCCCCTCCTGCTGTGGGAGCTTTTCTGTCCTCTCAATAAATCCTGCTTTCTTACTAAACACAACTATATATATATA
>NW_007149450.1:0-751 GCF_000164805.1 Carlito syrichta | reverse complement strand
TGGCTTGCCAGCCTGTTAGAGCCAACACCCTGGAGACGGGACATGCTCCCCTCCCCCAATCACAACACTCAGAGCTTGACTTGCTAGCCCATTAGAACTGACACTTCCAGGGCTAGGTTTACCAACCCCTCCATGACCCTCCCCCGGGGCTTGGCTGACCAACCAATTAAGCTGACGCTCTTGAAGCCCAGGCTGACTTGAGAAATCTACATCAGCACCTTTGAGTTTCTTGTAGATCCTAGATATTAGGCCTTTGTCGGATATGCAATTGACAAATATTTCTTTTCCATTTTGTGGGCTATCTCCCCACTCTCTTGATGGTTTCTTTGGTGTTGCAGAAGCTTTTCAGTTAGATGAAGTGCCACTTGTCTATCTTGTCTCTTATGGCATTTGCTTTTGGGGATTTGAACAAGAATTGGTTGCCTACTCCAGTGTGCATAAGAGTGTTTCCTGCATTTTCTTCTTAACATTCTTAAAAATCTCTTTGCCTAAAGTTTCTCTGATTCACACTCTTAATATTTTTAGAAAATCTCTTGTTTATTATAGAGGGTCTGCAAAACTCATATTTAATATTCTTGAGGAGCAACCCCTTTGGGTCCCCTCCTGCTGTGGGAGCTTTTCTGTCCTCTCAATAAATCCTGCTTTCTTACTAAAACAACAACTATATATATATATAGTTATATATATGTAACTATATATATATATTTCCCTTTGGAAGACAAAATAGATATAATTTAAATTTTTCAAAGAT